>NC_000087.7:77246234-77533734 GCF_000001635.26 Mus musculus | reverse complement strand
GGTCTCCTGTGCAGAGAGGCAGGGACTCACACCTCCAAGAGGAGAATCTGAAGATGCTGGAGTCCCTTGTTCTGAGGAGGAAAGACCTAGAGAATTAGAAGAACATTCATATCATTGGTATGTATTCATCACTGCCTATGATGAGATAGAAAGTTTCAGAGGCCCCTGGGTAAATTTCAGAGGTGCTAGATACCCTTAGCCAAATGGGAAAGTCTCTGCACATCCTTGGGTAGAATATGAATGTCTAAAAGTTTTTGGAGGTGATGGTGGCAAAGTTCATAGAGTCACTGAAGTTGAATGAGAAGGTTCTATATCCTCTATCACTCCAGGCAAATGCCCTAAACTACTCTGTGAGTCTTTTTGTGTGTGTGTGTGTGTGTGTGTCAATATCCATGTGAAACCTGTTGAATTTTCCAGATTTATATGGTTGAAGAAAAAATAACTTTGTATGTGCAAAGTTCCCTCTTCTGTCCTGAAAATTTTCTTGGGCTTTTGAAAAGATGGAAAAGCTTCTAAAACCACATAGGTACAATATGCTCCTGAACACCTAGTAGAGGTGTGAAATGTCCTCCATATGATGGTGAAGGACAAATGGAAACTTGACATTTCTGACTAGGTAGGGAAATTCCAGTGTTTTTTGGGAAAGCTGGGAATCTTTATGCAAAATGTTAGTAAGTTGGAAAAAATCCCATATCTGTTTGCAAAGAAGTTGGAGCATTCAAACTATTTTGAGCAGATAAAACATTTTGTGCAGTCCCTTGTTTAGATGTGGACAGTTTTAGAGACATTTGGGTAGAACAGAAATGTCCAAAGGCCTCTTAGGAAGATGAAGAACTTAGAGTTCCCTGTGAAGCTAAAGAAACTCACAGAGGCCTCTGATCAGATGACACAGATTCTGGTAGCACCTGAGTATATTTGGTAGACCCCAAAGGTCCTGGAGTGGGAGGCAAAGTTCTCACAGTCTGCACAGTGTGCCCAGACAAAGAACTTTGCACAGGCAAATTTCCAATTGCAACTGTTCAGATATGTACTTCCCTACTATGGCTTGTGCAGATAAAGAATGCCCCTCTGTGGCCTGAGCAGATGTGGAATACCCTATAGTACTTTCTTTAGATTTAGTCACTTTCAGACACCTTTCTTCTGATAGACAAGAATCCCACAGTTCCTTACTCAGATCTCAAAGATGATGGTGTCATCTGTAGCTATGTAGTAAGATTCAGATGCAGTCCAGCACATCTGTAAGTGTCTGAAGTCTCTCGGAAAGATGGAGCATATTCATTTGTTTCTGATATAGCTGGGCAAGGAGCTGAATGCAGTAGAGCCCTGTCAGTAGGCCTTGAGTGATGTGTCATTGCCTGGGCTGAGATGGAAAGTGCCAGAGGCCCCAGGGCTGATTGCAAAAGTCCTAGAATTTCTGGACCAGATGGAAATATTTCTGCACCACCTTTAGGAAAAGATGAATGTCTACCAGGTTCTTGAGGTGATGGTGGCAAAGTTCATAGAATTGGCAAAGCAGATGGAGAAGTTTCTATATCCTTCATTACTTGAGGCAATGGGCCCACAGTAGTCTCTGTGTCTTTACATTGTCCCATTCCCAATATCCTTGTGGATTCTGCCAAAGGTTCTACATACCTTTGGATGGATGACAAAGAAATTTGCATAGTCAAAGTTCTCTTTGCAGCTGTGGGACATTCCTTAGACTTTAGAGAGGTCAGAAAATATCCTTGAAACTCTGGACTAGAAAGAGGGTGATCCTGAGTACCTAGTACAGATGATGAGTATGTTACATCTCGTGATGAATGATGAAATGGATTTTTGAGATTTCTGGCGAGGTAGGAACAGACCAATGAACCTTGAAAAAGCTGGGGATTTTTGTCCAAAATGTTAGAAAGAGGAGAAAATCTCATAGCTTCCTGGCAATATGTTGGATGATGCACAGTCTTTGGAGAAGATGTCACAGTTTCTACAGACCCTAATTTTGATGTGGACTGTTTTAGAGACCCTTGCTCAGAAAGGGATATTCCAAAAGCCTCTATGGAAGACGAAGAGCCTAGAGTTCCCGTTGAAGTTAAATAAATTCCCAGAGGCCTCTGATCAGATGACAATGACTCTGAGACTACAAGAGTCACTTGTGTAGACCCCAAAGGTCCTGTAGTGGTAGCCAAAGTTTCCAAGTCTGCTTTGCAGACATGGACTTTCATACTGTGGCTTGTGCAGATAAAGAATGCCCCATAGTATCCTGAGCATAAGCATACAACCCTATAGATGTTTCTTTAAATTTAGTCCCTTGTTCAGATAAGCAAGTTTCCACAATTCCTTGTTCAAATCTTGAAGATGATTGTGTTACCGGTAGTGATGTAGTAAGATCCAGATGCAATCCAGATCTTTTGGAACTTTCTGAAGTCCCTTGGGTAAATGGAGAATATTCATTTCTTTCTGAAACTGCTGGGGAAGAAGCTGAATGCAGTACAACCCCATTGGCAGATCCTGAGTTATGTGTCATTGTCTGGGCTGAGATATAAAGTGTCAAAGGCCCCTGGATTGATTGCAAAGGTACTAGATTCCCTAGACCAGTTGAGAGCATTTCTATACCTCCTTTAGGAAAAGATGAATGTCTCACAGGTTCTCGAGGTGATGGTGACTAATTTCCTACAGTAGGCAAAGCAGATTTAGAAGATCTGGCATCCTTCTTCACTTGAGGCAAAGGGTCCAAAAAAGTCTCTGTGTGTTTACATTGTCTTAATTCCAATATACCTATGGAATCTGACAAAGGTAATGGATTCCTTTGAATGGATGACAAAGAACTTTGAAAATGCAAAGTTTCCATTGCAATTGTTAAGTTTTTCTTGTGCCCTTGAGAAGTAAGCAAAAGTATTACAGCTACTAGAGTAGGTATTATATGCCCCTGACCATCTGGTGCAGATAGGTAGTGTTCTGGATAACCTGGCAAATATAAAAATTTCTTCTGATTTTTCTGGCTAGAAAGGAGAGGTTCATTAGTGTGGGGAACATGATGAACATTGTATGTTGAGCACATGGAAAAAATTTGAGAGCCCTCTAGTGTGTAGATTGATATTTGAAAGACTTTGTTAGAGATGCAGAGTACCTACAGGTTCTTGTTTGGGTGTGAACAGAGACTCTTGGACAGATAGGGAAGTTCCCAGAACCCTTTGTACAGATGGTCATGATCCTACCATTCCCTCTGCAGGTAAGGAAATTCCCAGAAGTACTTGGTAAGATGGAAAAATTCCTATTTCCTGCTTGTCACTTTCTTTATAACCTGGGCTGGACAACAAAAGTTGTTGAACTCCCTGGGCAGCTATGGGCTGTCCCAAAGTAGATTCTTGATTGAGGTAAGCTTGTCCATTCACCTGAGTAGATGGTGAGAACAATGGAGAGATTTATGCTACAAGAGTTGCTTGTGAATACAAGTTGTCACAGTTTCTTTTCATAGATGGTGGAGGGGATTGACATGCTTGTATTGGTGAGGAATGTCCAATAGGCTTTGGGACTTGTAGCAATGTTCCTGTCATCCATAGGACACATGAATACATTCCCAAAGAACCTGAGACGAAAGAAAAATGTTAATGAATACACTTGGCACACTCTGATGTTCCCAGAATCTTTTGGGAAGATGATGACTGCTGGATAGACTGTTGAGCATATAGTGAAAGGCCTAGACATGCCTCAACAGATATGAAAATTTGGTAGACTTCAAAGGTGCTAGATCCCTTGGGACTTCTAAAGAATTCTCCTGAGATCATTGGTCAGGTTGTGAATATCCTGTATGACTTGAGGGATGTGGCAAAGGGACTGTAGTACTTTGGAATATTGGTGAGGTATCCTGAGATTCTACCATGTTGACTAGTTCCCTCGCTTCTGTTGGAAAGATGCTGAATGTTCTAGAAACCCCGGGAATCGTCAGCAAAAAATCCAAAGTTTCCTGGACAGGTATAGAATATTCTGGAACTGCTTGTTTACATCTCACAGTTGTTGGAGTACCTGATGTAATTAATGGAAATTTCTGAGCACATGGTACAGAAGACAAAGGTTTCACAGTCACTTGGGAAGATAACAATGTTTTTTTGTTGTTGTTGTTTGTTTGTTTTGTTTTGTTTTTGTTTTTTGTTTGTTTGTTTTTCTTTCTTTTTTTTTTTTTTTTTTTTTTTTAGTTTTCCTGGTGGATGAAGAATTTTTTTCAGATGGAGATGTTTCTGACTTCCTAGGTTCAGATTTGGGAGGTCACATAACCTCTGTAGAAGGCAGAGGATTTGTAGTCCCATGGAAAGATGGCAAGGTATCTAGAGATTCTACCATGTGTGACAAGTACCATAGCTTCTTTTGGAAAGGTGCTGAATGCTCTTAGAATTCCTGAGATAGAAGTAAAAATCCCTCCTTCACCTGGACAGGAACAGAATCTTCTAGAGGCCCTTGGTTACATCTGACATTTGTTAAAGTTCCCGTCATTGTGCATGGAGGTTTCTGAGCATGTGTTGCAGTTGATGAAGGTTTCACATTCCCTTTGGAAGATAACAATGTTTTCTTAGTCCCCTGGTTAGATGGAGAAGATGTAAGAACCTCTGTATCAAATGGTAGATGTCACAGGGTATCTTACAAAAATAGAGAACCTGTAGAAGACTTCCCCCCCCAAAAAAAAAAAAAAACTGAAAATTTTCTCAGGTCCTGGTTCAGATGGTGAATTTTTTAGGGCCTAGTTTCAGATTTGGGTAGTCCCATAGCCCCTCTAAGAGACAAAGAATGTTTCTCAGTTCCTTGAGTAGATGGAAATATTTGAGCCTTCCCATGAGCATGTTGAGTAGATCCTAAAGCCCTTGTATTACTTTGTGATGGTTCTACAGTCCCCCGTGGTGATATAGACTGTCACAGAATGTCTTATTCTGATTTGTATTTTGTACCTTTCCTTGTGGGATGATATAAAGACTCTAGTGTTCCTTGTGCCAGTGATGACATTTCAACATTTCTTTGCAAATGGAAATACCCTAGTGTAGATATTGAAGAATGCAGAGTCTGTTTATAAGGTATGTAAGTGGGCAACATGCTCTTGGGTAGACAAGAAAGTTTCCACAGTCCCTTGGTCATTTGTTGAACATTTCAAGGTATTTTGGATAGAGATGTTGTGGGACTCACCTGAGGAATAGTTGTAGCTTTTGATGTTTTTTTTTTGTTTGTTTTTTTTTCAGCAGGACATGATGCAAGTATTACCTTTTAACAGAATTTCTGAAGTGTCCTATTTCAGAAGGATCAACAATTAACCTGGTTTTTTTGTTTGATTGTTTGTTTTTTTTTGTTTTTGTTTTTTTGTTTTTTGTTTTTTTTTAATTCCTAGAAACTGGATGCCTGTGGATCACTTTGGTAGAGGGCAAATGTCTACTGCTTTCAACCAGACAAGACAAGGAAAATAAACACTCTAGGGTAGATGGAAATAATTGTAAAGCACCCTGTTCAGATATGATAGACATATGACCTTTTGCACAGATGGTGAAGGTCTAAATTTCCTTGTGTATATGTACAAGTCTTGACAATAGCTTCAGAATTAGGAGAAGGCCCTAGAGATACCTGCGTAGATGTGGCCTCTCTTAGAGCTTCATGGACATGTGTAAAAGGTCTAAGAGCCTCATGGGCATTTAGTGAAATTTTTAGACCTCCTTGTGTAACAGTGGAAGTTCCAAGAAAATTTTCTTCAGCTAGAGAATTGGATAACAACTTCTGTGTAGATATTTCAGGTGTCATAGACTACTTGATGGGCAAACAGGTTCCAAGGGCCCTTTGGAAGATGAAGTAAAATCCAGAGCTTTTTCAGGCATTTGGAATATATTATGGAGACTTATGCAGGCATGGAGAAGGACCAACAGCCCTTGTGCAGGTGGATAAGAATGTGTATTTGGAGAAGAGGGCTGATCCTCTTGAGAGATAGAGAAGTTCTCATAGTCTCCTGTGAAGTTTGGGGAGATCATATGAATTCTTGTGCACAGGTAGAATACATGGAATTCCCTTCTTTGGGCTGTACAGGATGCTCCAGACTCTTGTGCGTGCAAATCACATCCGATAGCACCATGTTCACATAGGATTGGATCCAGACCCTTCTTTACAGATGGAATCTGTCCTAGAACATCTTTTGAAGATGTATCATATCCATGAGCCATTTCTAAAGATGGGACTGTGGCTAGAACTCTCTTCTGTAGATTTATCCTGTCCTACAGTCCCTTTATGTGATAGAGTAGTATGCAGAGACTCCTGTACAGGTTTTGGAAATCCTAGAAACTTGGACATATATGGGGAATTCTTCACAGCCTCTAGTGTGCCCAGTGGCAGCTGAGAGGGTGATATCCTCTTAGTTGTGTATTCTACGACAAATATTGAAATTGTTTAGCTCACTGGAAGTGTTTTGGAATAATCTCTCAGGTGTTTGGGGCCTGCTGACAAATCAAGAGGGCTCTTTTGGCTGATAAGAGATATCTGAATAATTCTTGATCAGATCAGGACTTTCTGAAGACCCATTGTTTGGACAGAGCATCTTTCAGTCTTCTACTAGAATGACAATGTTTGTGTCACATTTCATAGCAGGAGAATGATATAATCTTCCTTTCTGTGGTAGAGAAAACTTAAGAACTGTCTTTGAATCTGTTCCATAGAGGGGGATAATTTTCTTGGCCCCCTGACAGAATGAGAATTTATCATAACCCCTGGGGAAGTTGCCTATGGTTCTAGTTCACTTTGTGCAGAAGTAAAGTAGAGTCCCTTTGGAGGACTTAAGTGATTCTACCACATCTTGAGTATGTGTGGAACACTCAAGTGCAATTCCATGAATGGCAAAGTACTTGAGCTCCTTGTGGAATTTTTTTCTCTCTGCTTGGGCAGGTATGAGCTGTGTGAGGCTCACTTAGGAAGTTGTGCATTTAATTCCCTTTTACTGTAAGAGATGACATGAGCCCATTTTATAATGATAAATGACTTTGAAATCCCTCTTGGTTTAATGGGGAAGTTTTGAAACCCCCTTGTTCAGCAGGGTCCGCTCTCAAACTCATTTTACTAAAAGCAGATTGCATATGGCACTTTGGGGGAGAAAGGGAACATCTTTGGCTGTCATTTTGAGAGGACTTAGCTCTCTGCCCCGCCTTGGCATCTGTCAAACATGTTGAATTCTCCTGGGAAGAGGAGGTGGGACTTGATGCATTAGGGACTAATAAGACATCACTGACATTACCGTTAGGCGAAGAAGGTTTGGAGCCCTCTTTGTCTGATGGGGCCTGTTGCTTGACAAGAGAGTTCTTCTCCAAAATGCTTTGGAGGAGAATTGGAAAGAATACAGTTATGTAGGGTAGGGAACAAACTTTTGAACTCCTTCTGGAAGAGGAGGCATTTATGAATTTCTTTTAAGCACACGTGGGAAGTCTATGGGATGCCTGGGCAGATGTGCAATGTCCCATAGAGTCTTGGAAACTTTGCGTTAGTTCTCAAAACTTTTTGGTGCATAAGGACCTGCCCTGAGAATTTGAAGATCCCAGATCTCCTTGGTTAGATTGGGAAGGGTGTAGGGAACCTTGAATGTGTGGGGAAATTACCTGTCCATGTTGTCCAGCAGACGATGGCCCAGGCACTGTGTTATCTTCTTTGAATTTGTGACTGGTATCTCCAGCCCTGTGTTTGGAAGATGCTGCAGGCACTCTGGCACCCGACTGGTCAAAATCCCTAGGTTCTTCAAACCCAGTGGACATAGGCTGGCTTCTTTTCACCTATCTATGCATGGACACAGCAGATGAGGCCACTCATTTTCTGGTGGAAGGTGGTAAAACAGATTGTCTGGTACCCTGCTCAGTGGGTTACTCATGAACTCAGGAAACATCAGAGAAAGTGTAACTGATCATTTTTTTTTTGTTCTCTTTTAGCTCCTTCAGAGGGCCCAGGGTCGTGTAAATGGCTAAACGCTTTATAAGAGCTTAGGGTTTCTGTAGCTCGTCTGCAACATGAGCATCAGATTTTTTTGAATGTGTGGTCTTCATAGGGCTTTAGGCACCTGAACTTGTGCCGTTTCTGTATAAGGAGCCCTGGAGGCACAAAGTCCTTCGGGTCTCTGCTGGTCAAATGCTTCCCCTGTTGGCTTAAGGTGTTAAATACAGCTGGGGGTCAGTGAAGTGGGCCCCAGGCTATTCCCCGATTGGGGTAGGGTATCATCTTTCTTTGGGCGACACTGAAGGCAGTACCAGGCTCTAGAAGCAGGGAAACCTGTGGTCTGTGGTCATAGGGTCAAGTCTGTGCTGAGGCTTGCTGCCATCTCTCCACATGTCTTGCCATTTAATCATTAAGAAAATTGTTCAAGAAACATGAAATGGGCGACTGACCCTTAAAGGGGCAAGGAATGGACTTGCCAATGGTGACTTGCAGAAAGAAACAATGAAGCAGCATCCTTTAAGAGTGATGCTCTCTCCTGAAAATTTTGGACATATCGTAAGGCAAATCGCACAGAATATAAGTAACAGTGGCCTCAGGAATCAAGCAAATTTTGAGAACGGCTGTCCTCATGCCTTCTCGGGCCTGTCCCGAGCCTAGATAATGGCTACCCTCTTGCCTGCACAGGCCAATCTGGAACCTGTAGATTGGTTGTCCTTGTTCTTGCACTGGCCAATCCTAGGCTGCCTCACTTTGCAGTTCTGCTTCAGGTAGCACGGCAATCGTCCAAAGTTTCTGAATGAGGAAGGACCCCGAGGACTCTCTTCTTTAGGGTTCAGAGTGCTACCTGGTCTGGTGCCCACTCTAAGGGGTCATGACAAGGAATTGTTGAAGTCAGAGCATGATATGAAATAATGGACATGTTCTTAGGAGGCTGTGATCTCAAGTCCATTTTACACCAGGATAGATCCCTATAACCTGTGGTAGTCAGTGAGATTTTCAGTGACGTCAGTTTCCATCTCATAAATGAATGGGTAAGTTTTATCCATACAATTCCTCCTCAGAGGCTATGGGGATAGACAAACACTGGCATACTTGCTAGGGAAAGAACTGGTGATAGTATTTGAATAGAGCAAAGAATGCATGGAATTGATATCACAGATATTATTCTGTATTTTAAAAACGAACTCTCCTAGATAAATTTGTGACAACTGTGAGTCTAACTGGATGCTGAAAGACATCTCTGAATGACTAATACTTACTGAAATATTACTGTGAAATTAACATGTTATTGTTCAGAGAATAAGGGCAAAACAGTAATCTATTTATAGTGCAGATGCAAGTTTTATTTCCAATATTTTAACTGTTTTTGACTAGATTCAGAACACAGACAAAGTTGGACTCCTGAATGTAGCACTAGTGGCCTTAAAGAATTGTTTTGTCTGTCACAGTTAGCAAGTTGGGTTCTTATTCATTTTCATATTTGGATTGCTTGTTGAAGGTCATATAAATCTCCTGAAGCACAACAGGATAATGGCTCACATCAGTGGCAACACATGGAAAATTCAGTTTATGTCCAATGATGCAGCTGGAATATAGTTGCACAGGATTGTTTATTAAACACTTAGTCAAGCTGATTCTTTGAAAGGTCATGTTTTATAGAAATTGGTACACTGAGAAAGTGTAAAATTGAGGCTATAAGTGAAGATCCTACTTTACTGACACAGAAACTTGTTTTGCCTGTTTTGTACACTTTGCCAGTTTTCTAAGAGCAGTTTTTGATCTTGCTGGATGAAAGGTGTTTATTTGGCTCCTCTCTTTGATTTTTGTGAAGGATTTCTGTTTCCCTTTGGCTATGCAGCAATAAAGGCTTGCATCATTCAGAAACTCATGGACACTTTCTATCAACCAGTTATTTCCTTGTGCCATTGCCTCAGTGCTATGCCATAAGTTCTTTCTTCTTGGAATTCTTGAATGCTTTACCACCCCCTCTCTTTTTTTTTTTTTTAACTCCAACTTATCTCAGGAGTTTATATTTAAAAGCTATTTGCTGTCAGAATATCCACTCTTCTCCTACAATCTGGGGTAACTTGTATTCCTGGCTAATTCTGTATTAACTATTCTTATCTGAATTTCTAGTTGGTCTTTTGCTATCTCTGAAAACATTGAATTTAAGTAACAGAACAATCCTGCTAGGCATGAAGAACTTGCTGCATGGTAAAATGGGTAGGAAATTATATGTATCGATTCAGATAATATACACCTTTTGAGAATTAGCTGTGCAATCTTAATGTCAGAACAAAATAGCTTTCTGGATTTAAGTTACTGTTACTATGTTTCTTTCAGATAATCTATAAAGGCAAAATGAGTAGTGGTTTATAAATGGAGAAATGCTTGATTTAAGCATGGTGATATTGAAAAGAAAGTTCAATTTTTCACTTTGAAATTAAATCTATGAAGGTGATTACTTGACTTATGTTTTGAAAAGTTTTCTGTGAATTTTTCTAAATATTGGATATGTTTTTAAACATATCATTATTAATAACAGCATTATAATGTTGTTCAAATAAAATGACTTTTATTCATTGTAAATGTAATAATGAAAATAACTGAATAGGTTTGTAGCATTTAACACAGTAATTAATATTCTTTAATAAAGCTTTTAAAATCTATTCCTTTTCTTAAGTTTATTCTCTTACATGAACAAACAACTGAATGACCAGGAAAGACATAAGACCAAGTCTTTTTGTAAACTAAATTATTATCTTTTGACATTTGGCATGTTAAAAGCTTGACACTGAAAGTCAGTCAAACAAAATGTTGGTTTGGATATTTAATAGGGCCTTGGTGTACTTTCTTTTTCATGACTGGAGCTGTATTGATGACACCATTGTGCTTTTATGCTATTTCTCCTAGCAGAGTTTTGTGGGAACAGTAAGACACTCTTGTTTGTCCTGTCTTAATGTTTTCTTACAATTTATCTTCTTATGACTCCTCCTCATCCCTTCTCTCTTTCTCTCAGTCTCTGTCTTTCTGTTTTTCTGTGTCTCTGTCTATCTTTCTCTGTCTCTCTGTCTCTGTCTCTGTCTCTCTCTCTCTCTCTTTCTCTCTCTCTCTCTGTGTGTGTGTGTGTGTGTGTGTGTGTGTGAGTGTTTGTGTGTGTGTAGAGTGGATGAGGGAGAATGGAGGTGGATCTTAATGGCATGTATATATAATGTTTTTTCATGTATGAAGCTGTACATATATGTAAGTGTATATGTTCATGTGTGTGCATGTGCATGTACAGACCACATGTTAAAGCTGTGTAATTTGATGACTTTCACTCTGTTTACTGAGCAGGGTTTGGGTTGTCTAGCAAGGCAGCTTGACCCAGGATTTCCAGTCTTCCTCTGCTCAGAGTATAGGTGAGCAGACACACTCACTCACCACTGGGTACTGGGTTATCTGAACTCTTTTCCTCACATTTGTGTGGCAAGCACAATATCCCCTTAACTATTTCCCAGCTCCTATTATTTTTAAAAAAATGTTATTAGGAATTCGCTTTTACTTCCTTTATTTCTTTCTCAGCAAGTTCATTGATGGCATATATAAATATGTTGATTTTTTAATGTGACTTTGTATCACTCCAATTTGCTGAAACTGTTTGTATATAAGTTTTCTGTTGAAACTATTAAGGACAGGATTGCATTTTCTACAAATGGGGATCAATTGACTACTTCCTCTCCCATATGTATCCATGGTGGTATGTAAACATGGGCAGCACTGTGTAAATTAGTACACTGGTTTTCAAAACTAGACTTATGAGATAGTCTAGCTGTCACACACCAAGACAAATACTTAAAGATCCCACGTCCTACATCTGATATATGTTCAATGCATGTTTATTGCAATATTCACAATAGCTAGGAAATGGAACCGTTTCTTTTCCATTATGAACTTAATAGATGAAATGTGGTATATAGGGCTGGTGAGATGGCTCAGTGGTTGAGCGCTCTGACTGCTTTTCTGAAGGTCCAGATTTCAAATCCCAGTAACTACTAGGTGGCTCACAACCATCCATAATGAGATCTAATGCCTTCTCCTGGGGTACCTGAATAGAGCTGGAGTGTATATATATATGATATAATTTTAGTCAACTGAAAGGTAGCTTGCCACAGACAAACCTCACTTGGGTCCTTGCTCCATGGGCATATCTTGGATTCTGAGTAAAGGTGGGCAAGGATTTAACAAGAAGAGAGGCTGAGAAACAGACAGGACACAAAGGAGTGTGGATCTGAATGTAATTTGTCTCAAAGGGAGCAATAGTCTTATAAGTGACTTTTACACAAAATAGAGGAATGCCTACAAAGGACTGTCAGGGACCAATTGGGATAAAATTCAATGTTAAAAACTGGGATCAAAAGTAGCCTTCCCTAAGGTTTGCTTAATCTTAGAAGTCATAGGCAATGGTTTTGTGCCCTTGCAATAGTTCCTCTTCTAGTCTATCATATAATACCTCGGGCCCCTAGGTCATTGCAAATTCCTGTGTATGTTTGAAGCTCAAATATCTATAGTTCTAATTATATATTCTGGTTTCTTCTTATAACACAACCTTTCTTATTCCTAGATAATAGTAAATTCTTGCATATGGTAGTAGTTTGCCCTGAGAATTCTAACTCTGTGGAACAGATAGTAATGCCTGATTTCTTTCATTATCTCTCTTACAGTACTAGAGGTAAATCTGAATGTCACTGAATAGGCAGCATCCTTGGTGAATTCAAAGACCATAGTTTGCTCAAGGAATGCCTAGGACAGGAATTCCTAGGTGAGGTATCTAACTTAGCAATATGTCAAAATCAATCCTTAGAGGCACTTACAAAAAAGCAATATTAAGGGAAAGCACACAGATCCATTTACCGACTAAAGCAAGGACATTGGAACATTCATTATACAGGTTACCATGAATACAGGAGACTAAGTTTCCGTGAAGTTTTCGCCTCGGGACCATGTCTAGGCTTTTCGGCCTGTCAGGTGGGTCACTACTGGTGTGTTTGTAGCAGTAGCTGAAATCAAGGCATTTGGAGGAAAATGGATGGAAGGAGAGTGTTTTGTTAGGTGAGTTAACACAGATTTGGAATAAGGTAATTAACATAGTTTTGCTCTCATACGGGTTTGAGGCCATTTTTATATAATTTCGTGCATGTGTGAGGTTGAGTGATAGTATTCTCTTGCAGAAAGATAGAAAACCTAATATATTACTTATCATAATGAACATAAAGGGGAGTTAGCAATTGCTGTATTATTGCTGTGATCAACCACTATTACCAAGGCAACTAGTAGAAGGAAAGCTTTTTTTGTCTTATCATTCCAGAGGGATAAGACTTTATCATGATGCCACAACTCTTCCCTGCAGCAGAGCTGGTGCTCCAGAACTCCTCCCACATACAGAGATATCTTGACTACTAGGAAGTCTGTCATAGCCAAGCTCACAGATGAGATACCGCTTGCCACAATACTGTGCCTACCTGGGACCTCAAGGGGCCCAGTGAAAGCAAACCATATCTGTCTTGCCCTGGTAGAGATACATTTTCCTTCTGGCCGAAAACTCGGCCTGGGCCAGAGCCACTGCTCCAGATCCAGTCCCACAACCATCGACAACTTTGATTCCCGGAAGCTCCACCACAACCAGTTCACAATCAGCTCGTTGGAGGAACAGGATCCAGTCAGAAACAATAAGGCCAGTAAAAATCTGAGATAAACAAATGGTGAGAGGCAAATATAAAAATTGCAAAAGACCCAAAAAACACTGAAAGTTTAAAAAAAATCAAGAAAACCAAAAAAAGAAAATAAATAAATATATATATGTATATGTATATGTATATATATATATGACACTAAAGCCCTAACAAAATACACCAAATTTCTAAAAAATAAAATAAAATAAACAATGACAAACAAACAAAACAAAAGCCTTAAAAAAATAGAAATTAAAAAAAAATCCTAAAATCCTTTAAAAGCCCTAAAAGACCCTAATACCCTAAAATACTTTAAAATTCAAAAGAAATCAAGAAACATCCATCCCTCTACAAATATAGACCTCAAGAAAACCCTAAAATCCCAAAAAATCCAGAAATATTTTTAAATCATAAAAAACTAAAACCCTACATAAAATCCCTGTCATTCAAGCCCCCCATCCTAAAAACTCTAAAATACTTAAAACTCCCTAAAAGACTCCTAAAATCTTAAAAAAGAAAACCCTAAAACACTTTAGAATCTTTAACCAAACACTAAAAGAGACCTAAAAAGCTTTTAAAATAACCTAAAATACTTTATATTTATCTATCTACCTCTCTACCTTTCTACCTATCATCTACCTACCTACCTACCTACCTACCTACCTACCTATCTTATCTATGTATCTTATCTTATCTATCTCTATCTATCTATCTATCTATCTATCTATCTATCTATCTATCTATCTATCTATCTATCTATCTATCTATCTATCTACCTATCTACCTACCTACCTATCTATCTATCTATATACTTTTTACGGTTTTTCAAGACAGTGTTTCTCTGTGTAATTCTGCCTGTCCTGGAAATCACTTTTTAGACAAGGCTGGCCTTGAAATCAGAAATCTGCCTGCCTCTACCTGCCATATGCTGGGATTAAAGCCATTGGACATCACAGAAAGGAGACCCGAAAATACTTAAACAAACAAACAAAACAAAAAATAAAACAAAAATACAAAACAAAACAAAACAAACAAACAAACAAAAAAACAGGAACTCTAAAAAGACCATTAAAATTCTAAAAACACTTTAAAAATGCCCTAAAATTCCCCAAAATCTCAAGAACCCTAAAAAGACCTTAAAAATTGTAAAAGCAAAAAAAAAAAACAAAAAAAAACAAAAAACAAAACAGAAGAACAAAACAAACAACAACAACAACAACAACAACAACAACAACATGTCTTTAAAAAGTTGCCTGAAACACTGAGGAAACCCTAAAATTATTTTTTATATGAAAGAACCTTAAAAAAAAATCCTAAAAGACATAATTAAAACTTTACAAACCCTAAAGAAAAATCTAAAATTCTAAAGAGAACTCAAGAAGTCTTACTAAAAAAACAAATGAAACAAAGAAACAAAATATAAAACAAACTAATGAAAAAAAAAACCTAAAACTCTAAAATAACCTTAAAAAAAAATAGAACCCCAAAAAAGACACTAAAAACCGCAATGCCCAAAAACCCTGTGTACTGTGGCATGAGAATAGGCACACACGAATATATTAAATAAACAAATGAATTTGAATAAATAAATACAAATATTTTGACTTTAGGCCATGTTTCTGCTATAAGCATTAAAGTTGGCAAAATCAGAGCTGGCAAGAAGGCTCAGCAAGTCAAATTTCTTTTTTTGCTCCCTGGCATCTGGATTTCAAGGACTGAATCCATATGGGAGAAAGGTAGAATTTCACTGAGTTATTCTTATACACAATAAACAAGCAAAAATAATCAATCTGTAATAATTAAGGCCAAATGTTGGCTATTGCATTAACTGTGGTGGAATTAGAACTGGTTATGCTATAAATGTTGCTGAATTCCAAATTGGTTGATGAATGAGTTTTACTGGGATTCCTTACAGGAATAAGTGTGAGGGGTTACGTACAGGAGCAGAAATGACTCAGGGACAGCTGTACCACCAAAGCCCACCCCACTATGGTCCACAAAAACGGGAACCTGGAGAATAGAGCAGACAGCTCAACAGGTTGGGGAGAATCCTTTCAATGTAGCTCAGTGGATCTAAACCTCTTCCAGGCAAGGTAGCTCCAGCTCCCTCTTGTTTCTGCTTCTTTCAGACAACTAGTCTCAACTTCACCAAGACTCTGTAAGACCCCCAAAGCTGGGCCTCCACTCAAGTCCCAGGATGAGCTGCCCAGCACCCCAAAGACTCAAGAGAAAACCACACCTAATGCAAACTGCAAGAGGTTTTATTATCAGGTAGCTGAGGAGGAACTCCTTCTGCCATGCAGGGCAGGGGAGTTTGACCCTGAGCAGTAACATTACAGGACTTTAACAGCTAGCTGAGGAATTGGAAGAAGTTGGAAGGAGAGTTGGCTATAGGTGGGGGTATAGTGAGGGAGTAGTCTGCACCTCCTCTCTATATCCATATCTTTGTAGGTCTTCCTACAATTATCGCATCTCTGGCTGTAAGGCACAGAAACAAAAAGCCTTTTGCTGGCAATAGAATACAAAGAGCTTCTTTCTGATGTTTATTTAGAGATCAAGGGAAAAAAAAAGGTTGGGAAATGTCCAGGGGCTCTTCCTTCCAGGGATAAATGCTATAAGACAGGGTCTCACATACCCTACTCCTTCTAGTAAATAGTTCTAATATTAGAACTAGGAAAATTAAACCTCTGGCCCAGCTGTCAAATAAAGCCAACATGAGGTCACATCTTCAGAATTTGTTACATTGAGAGACCCAGAAGCGCTTTAATGAGACTAAAGAGTTTCTCACCAGAGGTGGGATGGAGGGAGGAGGTTCAGTTCCTGAGCCAAGGCCAGTTAGTGCAAGCAGGGCTGGGTCATGGGCCTCGGTGGGGCCAATAGGCGGAGCCAGACACAGGCTGGAGGAGCAGCAGCAGAGCTTGTCACAAGCACCAGTTAGGGTCCTTTTCGTCTGGGTTTATGGTTGTTAGAAAGGTGGTGTCAGGCCAGGATAGGATGCTCTATTTGAAATTGATGTGGTCCCATTGTGGTTCCTGGTACCTATGTATTGTTTGTTTGTTTGTTTGTGTGTGTGTGTCTGTGTGTGTGTCTGTGTGTCTGTGTGTCTTTGTTTGATTTTTTTTTCAGCAATTCCCAGGAATCATTTTTGATCAGTTATAGGGCCTTCAAGTGAGCTGGCAGGGGTTGGGAAAAAGGAACACCAGGTCAAACATTCTCCCTGCTTCATTAGGTCTCCCATGGAGGAGTTCAAAGGGTGTAAGTATAAATTTCCCTGGGAACAAGGCGAAGGTTAGGAGTGTTGTCCAATCTTTTCTGCTGGTCTCTAAAGCCAATCTAGTTAAGGTTTACTTTAATGTTCTCTTTATCTGCTCTACCTGTCCTGAAATCTGGGGTCTATAAGCAATTGTCTTATCTGAGCAACGAAGGAGGGGATGTTGTCTGATGAAATTACCTTAGGGATGTCAAATATTGGGAAAATTTCCTCTAATATCTTCTTTACCATGACATTGGTGGTCTCCTTCTTAGTGTGGAAGGCTTCCATTCACCCTGAAAAAGGTTCTAAAAAAACTAATAAATATTTATTACTGTACTTGGCTGGATTAACGTCAGTAAAATTTATTGCCCAGTATGCACCTAGCGGGTCACCTCTTAGCTGCTTTCCCGGGGCGAAGCCTGAATTTTAACTGTTAGCAACAGAGTATTCCCGGAAGACTGACAAGGGAATAAAACACCCAGTTCTAAGAGCCTTTTGAGGTGAGGTCTGATGCCCTTGAAGGCCTCTTTGTTCATGGGGTATTATCATACCCCAATAGGAGTCGCACCAGCTTTGAGCATCACAACGATGGGGGCACCCTTTTTGTCATTTTTATACCTGCAGTCTCTGGCCAGGCTTGAGGATATCTCTCTAACCAGTTCCCTTCTAGAACATTTCTCTAACAGGTTTGAGGCTCACTTTATCTATATTAGTTTTCTGATTTTCAAGCTAAAATTATAGAGATGGTGGAATCCAAGAGACTGAAGTTCCTTCTGAAAAGAAACTTATGTGGGCTTTTATTTTGATAGTAAGTCTCTCCCCAACAATGGGGTGGAGCATTCAGGAATGATGAGAAAGTAATGAGTTACTTGGCTTCTTCTTAAATCAACTTTATTATCAGTGGTCCAAGAGTATGGATTCTGACAAGTAGCCACTATTACTACAGTTTTCTTGTTCTTCAATTTCCCCAGTGGCTCTTTCAGGACTAAAAATTCTGCTCTGGTATCAACAAGGAAATATGTTGTGGTCGCCTCCACAGTTAGGATTACCCTAGGCTCGGGGAGGGGGGCCTGAGGCCCATCTGCCCTAGGCATTGTCATCTGGGTTAAGGACCTTGGGAGGACTTATATCTATTTTTTTTTGGGGGGGGCAGTCTTTTGCCCAGTGTCCATTTTTTTTTATTGGTCCTTATCTAGAGGTGGTTGCGAAGGTCCTCTGGAGTTTTGACATCTTCTTGGTGCTGTGTTACCCAGGTACACTGTATGCCTACATCCTCCTCCCTTTCTATAATATTTCTTATCACCTGGAATTATGTCTAAACCCTAGTTAAATTTCTTACAGCCTTCTATCTCGTATAATTTATCTTTTTTCAGACTCTCTCTTTACTCTTTCTCTTTTTTCTTCTCCAGTCTCTCTCTTATAGTACACTTTCTCTGTCTCCTTAACCAGATCTTTCAAAGATAATATTTGCAGACTCTATAGACACTGTAACCTTTTAATGTCAGAAGCAGACTGGCCAATGAAAGCCATGGCCATCGCTGCCTGCTGGCCCTCTGATGTAGGGTCAAAGTGAGTGTAAGGCCTGTATGGTTCTAAGAGGTGCTCAAAAAAAAACACTGCTGGGTGCTACTTTTCCTCTTGTAGGATCCCTCTTACCTTGGCCAAATTAGTGGGGCACCTGCCAGCTCCTTTCAGCCCTGTTACTAGAGCCCAGAGGAAAACTGTCAACTGCCCCCTACTGTGAGGACTTTCAGGGTCCCAGTCAGGACTTGTCAGAGGCAAGCCTGCATCTATTTCATTCAGAAGATGTGACAGCCATTCATTGTCCCCTAGCATGTTCTTTCTGGCCTCCAGCAGTATCTTTTTTTTCTCCTCTGTGGTGAAAAGAATGCTCAAATTCTGTTGACAGTTATCCCTAGTGGGCTGATGAGAGAACATGAGAGATTACATTAGATGAGTATGGCTAGAGGGATTTCCAGAAAAGGGGGCATGATATGCCTTCAAATTATAGGATCAGTAGAGGAAAATGGCCAGTACTAAAGGGACTGCAGTTGTCTGGGTTCTGATGGAGGAGGGCCGTAAGTATATAAAGGCAGCACTGTGCAGTCTGTTTCCTCTAGGTTCCGAGCTCAACAGCCTCAGGTTCCAGCTGCTGGTCCCACCCCCAAATCTCCAGTGGCACCTCAGACATGTTGAGAGGTCTGGGAGGGGACGAGTTGGGGATATGGTGGTAGGGTGTTATGCCATTGTGGAGGTTCTTCTAACTCTGGATATATCTTTGTGGGAGCCAGGGTTGCAGTTCAGACTCCACTATTTTTATCTCAGTTTTTTTTTCTCTGAGTGGCAGAGAGTTAGGTCTCAGGAGTCTGGCTTTTTCCACTGAACTCAAGGTTTCAACAAGGATGGGGGGGATCCTTGGCTAAATTTTTTTAGATGAGATTCTATGGCACTTGATTTGGTTGAGACCCTGGTCCCCTCTGCCTAAACAACATTTTTAAGGGCAGAAATCACAATCAAATCAAGAGTGTCCTCTGGTGTTAAACCAACACCAAAAGCGTGCCATTCCCTAGAGCAGAAAGTTCTTCAAAATCTCTTTCTGACATCTACAGACAGGTTGTGAATCCTAGTCTTAATTTCAGTCCAAATCACAAGACTCATACGAGGGGAGTGCTAAGAGTCTGTCTCATTGTCAGAGTCACATTCAGGGAGACAAACAAGATATACACACAATAATTTACGATAACTGCAACCAGTACCCAATCAGACAGCCGAGTAAGCACACTCTTAACTTTGCACCCAGTAACAGAAACAGATGACTGAGTGAGCACACTCTCACTTGGCACCCAGTAACAGAAATGGATTGCTGAGTGAGCACCTTTCAATTGGCACACAGTAACAGAAACAGATGGTTGAGTGAGCACCACTCAATTAGCACCTAGTAACAGAAACAGTGGGTGAGTGAGCACAGTCTCAATTGGCTCCCCGATGGGAAATACCCAGGCATCCCTGGAGCTCCCTCAGACCTTCTGGGATGTCTCCCAGGTTGGCAGGCAGTTACTCCTGACACGTCTGTCAGTAACACTCCCCTCCATCCCAGACAGGGAATTTGTTGCTCTCATGTGCACAGGCTACTGTAAACTAAGAATACAAAATTCAAAAAAAGCCTGCAGACAAAGACATAGACAAAGACATAGACAAAGGCAGGATCTTACCTCTCAGCGGGGATTTCTGAGAACTGGGGTAGGCCACAAATCTCAGCAAATGAGCACCCACATGTAAGACCACCAAAAGCTGGGCCTCCACTCAAGTCCTAGGATGAGCTGGCCAGCACCCCAAAGACTCAAGAGAAAACCCAGCCTGATGCCAAATTCAAGAGTTTTTACTAAATCTAGCTGAGGACAAACTCCTTCTGCCTTGCAGGGCAGGGGAGTTTGACCCTGAGCAGTAAGAACAGGGGGTTTTAACAGCTAGATGAAGAATTGGGAGGAGTTGGGAGGAGAGTTCGGAGGAGATGGGGAGAGTTGGGAGGAGTTGGGAGTAAACTTGGCTATGGGTGGGGAGTAGTCTGCATATCCTCTCTATCTCCATATCCCTATAGGTCTTCCTACAATTATCACATCTCTGGCTGTAAGGCACAGAAACAAAAAGGCTTTTTGCTGCCTATAGAGAACAAAGAGCTTCTTTCTGAATGTATTTTAGAGATTAGGGAAAACAAGGTTGGGGATTGTCCAGGGTTTTACCTTCCAGGGAGAAATGCTCTAAGCCTTGGCCTCATATTTCTCTTTTGTACCTCATCTTTCTGCATATGAGAGGGACTCTCAGCTTTTATTCCTTTCTCTGGCAGGGAGAAGCCTACTGACTTTTGTCAGTTTGAGGGACTCCTTGAAGCTCTTTGAAGGTGTTTGCCTTCCTGCTTAAAGAGCTTCCTGGATTTCTTTTGAGTTGTTTATCTCTCTGCTTAAGGAGCTTCCTGTAGGGTGGAAGGTTTCAATCCTCTGAGGATACTATTATACAAATGTATATTAAGGGCTTTTGGAGTTATAGTAGTAATAAATTCAATGTTTCTTGTATTGTACAGTTAATAATTTTATGTCACAAAATAATATTATACTAATAATTATTTAAACTGTGTCTTATACTACTAATATGGTTTCACATATACATGGGAGTTTGGTAGCCTCAGGACTCTGTCCAGGTAGCTGGATCATGTTAATGAATTTTACACTCAGATTGCCATTCATTTTATTTTTAGTTGCCAATTTCAAGGGCACACCATTTACTTTGCGACTACCAGTACTTTAGTTTTTTTTTTTATTTTCATGACAGGGTTTCTGTGTATACCCCCAGCTGTCCTGAAACACACTTTGCACAGCAGCCTCGCCTCGAACTCAAAAATCTGCCTGCCTCTGCCTCCAAAGTGCTGGGATTAAAGTCAAGTGCCACCACCACCTGGCTAGTACTTTAGATTTCTAAATGGTCCCCTCTGGTAAGTTGGAACAGGAAGAAAATTGTACAGCTAGTCCCCAAAACACACAATCCTGATTAGGTGAGAAAAAGTATAATCGAGGCTGTGTACCCAACATATCCAGTATAGCCCACAAAGGGCATGGTACCTGATACCTGCATTGACATTTTTTTTTCGGTCCTGTCAGAGATTAGAGAAACTAGACAAGGAATAGATGTTTTGTTCAAAGTGGTTTGGGAATCCACACCATTGAATTTCCCAAGGGACTGCATTAAAGAATGTTTGGCCCAGGCATGTGGGGCTTCCAGCTGAAGTTTAAATCACCCTTCCATTAGGTAGGTCAGTTTTCCCCAACAACTTAAGTATTAGTTCAATTTTGGTTTTGGTTTTGTCCAGGATCTCATTATGTAGGTCAGAGTAATCTGGAACACACTGTGTAAACCAGGCTAGCCTCAAAATCACAGAGGATTCTGACTCTGGAGTGCTTAGGTTTAAACACATGTGCTATTACCACTCCTAGTCCCAATAATTGAAGTTTTAGTGAATCAAGATTTGTAGCAGGACCGGGGAACCTTGTCTCATACAAAGGATTACAGGAATCCAGTTCTTTTTTTTTTTTTTTTTTTATCTATCCAGGCCATAGTTCTTCCATGTTAGTTTTTTCACATGCATGGCCAAAATACACCCTTAGCTACTGGACTCTAGTGTCTACCAGGATGCCGCACATGCACACTGTAGTGAAGTCTGCTTGGCAGTCCAAGAGCCCTGGAAGCACTCATGAGTCAAAGAGTTTCAAAATGAACTCAACTCCTGGAGCTTTGGCATTCTCATAACCCACATATTCATACCCTATCCCCTTGTTAGTCTGGTGTACAGATCCATGTGCTCTCTTTTAGTAATATCTTATTATAAGTGCCTTTTAAGATTGATTTCTGACATAGCTAAGCCTTTGCCAGTGTTCCAATGTCCTAGAAAGTCCTTGAGCTGACCATGGGTTTGGAATTCAATGTTGCCTATTCAGTGACATTCAGAATTGCCTTTGGTATTACACTATCACTTAGAATAAAAGCCAAATCACTCCCACATACAGGAATTTACAATGGTTTAGGCAGTAGATCTGGCTGTGGTTTTAGGGTAATGAGATGGTTAGCTAGAGCCAAACTCCCTAATTAGAAATATGACTTGGGTGTGAAAGCCATTGCCCTAGGAGTGTAAGACCTCACACCTGGCTTCTAAGACTTTAGATGACCTTAGATAGGGCTGACTTTGTCTCAGTTGTTTTATTGACCAGTTCCTGCCTGTCTTTGTGTTTACATTCCTCTGTTTTGTGTAAGAGCCATTAAGCACCCAGTAACCTCATTTGTACTTTGCCAATGTGTCACCTAACTTCCCTATTTTCTTGTGTATAAAAAGTTTGATGCTCAATTTGACAAATGACATTCAGATAGTACACAATCTCACGTGTTCATCTTTCTGTCATTCGCAGACTCTTTGTCCATCTCGGACTAGTGACTCTTTCCATGCAGAAAGAGGGACCCAGAGGGTCTGTGGCAACAGGACCAAAAACAGATTTCTTGCTATGGGAGCAATGAGAAATGGGCTAATTTTTATTTCCTCATGAAAAGAATGGAAGATCTGGATGTCACTTAATGCATGATAGAAACTCTCTTGACATTTAACACAGACCCTGTGATCGTGCCCTTTCCAATCTGCCAGCCAGTATTCTGTCAGGGGTTTCTTAAGTTAGTGATATTGAAATTAGAATGTTTCCAGGTCCCTAGTTGACAGTCTGATGCAGAAGGCTCCTTTTGAAGGAGCACCATTTTTGCACTTGTAGTGCCAGGTTGTTCATAAGATGTGCTTCCAGTAGGAAATGTAAAAATGGGCTTTAGGGGTACATCTGGCCAGAGTTGAAGGATGTTCACATATATAGTTATCATTTAGCCTGTATGCCCACTCTGAGAGCTACCACTGACTCAATGAAGTTGATCAGCCATAATCTAGGTTTGCAGAGACATATAAAATTATTGACACTGGTTGTCCTAGGTTAGAGAATAGTAACTTTTGGATCATTTGTCCCTGTCCTAAGGGATGGCTCTGGTCGTCTTGTCATTCCACTGTTGGGGAAAACTGCATATCAAAAAATAATGTCTCCCATGTTGGTAGATGGAGTATGTGATTTTTTTTATACTTGAAAAGTGGATGTGACAAATGAAGCTGGGTCCAAGTAAATCCTTATCCCAAATGAGTCAGACAAATACAGTAGATAACAGAATTAGCAGGCTGGGCCCACAAAGCAGGGGAAGATCAGTCCAAGCAAGTAGTTAAAAAAAAAATCTGTTCATGCTGTAGGCAGCCAGCACCTAAAAGATGGTGCTGGTCTCCGGTACACCATCGCAGTAAACAACACCACTGAGCAGGTGCTAGACCAAATCTGGCACCAACCCCTCCTGAGTGGGTGCATGCAAATTAACATGTCTGCAGACTGACCAACCCTAGCAGGACGCATAGCCCTCCCCAGTGCTGGGGTGTATTTAAGCAGTCCTCCCTGGGTTCCTGGGGTTCCTGTAGCATTGAGGCATTCCTGCTCTTAAGCTGTTGAAAAGAATTCAACTGTGTTGAATTCTCTTTACCAGGAAGAGGTAGGCGAAACATCACCCCAGCAATTGTGTTCCTCTTTTCTTGCCTTTGGGAGGGCCTCAGCAAACCTAGCGCTTTCTGAGCTTCCTAAAACTTGGAAGTTTTATTTGCTTCTGAGTTGTAGGATCCTCCATCCTCCTTATAGGAAAAAATGTATGAGAATTTTGCTTCCTATAAAAACCCAGCAATGTTATATGTGTAGTTTTTTTTTATTTTGTTTTGTTTTAATCTCATGTCTGTCCCCAGCTGCAGATAGTTTTTGTTTGAAATTCTAGTGATTCTTGAGAGTGAATAAAAGAAAGAGCTCCTGAGAGGACCTAGGGCAGATGCTGCTCCTGCTGCACCTGCTTTTGTTATCACAGGATTAAATGAGCAATGCTCTTGTCAATGGAGCAAGTTTGTGGATTTATTTGTGTCAAAGGGCACTGATGGACATACATTGTTGCAAGGAGAAAAACAAGTGCATAATTTAGCATTCTTAGTGATTAGGTAAGGTTAGGTTATCTGAATTTATCTGAAGGCCAAGCCAAATGAAATGTTGTTTTGATTCCTTTTTGGGAATACAAAAATCCATGTCTCAAACTAATATTTATAGATTTTGTCAGTTGCTTTTAATGTGTTAGTGTTATGAAATATTACATGGCAAGGGAATACATTTGCTGGACCCATGCATGTTGTGACCTTCAGAAATTACACCACGGAACAGACCTGGTATAAAGGGAATGATTGGGAGATGGTAGAGGAGTGAGGAAATGGGGGAGGTATAGAGGCATAGAGGCAGAAACAAAACCATTAGGTCAGAAAAATGTGGGGCAAAGAACAGATAGAGGGGTAGCTGAAAACAAAGAGAGAGACAGAGCTATAGAAACAAGAACAATGGGAACAGAGAGGTTGGGCCTAGAACAGAGAGAGGGGGCTAATCAGTCCTTTTATCCTGCCTTGAAGTTAGCAGTTTAGTTTCTTTCAAGAAAGAAATATACTTTCTATGAATTTTGTAAGTTAACAGGAAATATTTTCATCTCTGAGAGCAATGTTAATTTTAAAGTGTTTATAGGAAATTTTTGTCGGACTACTTTCTTAAGAACAATATAAGCCAGGTATGTTGTCACATACCTGTAATAATACCTACATGGAATGCTGAGATCACCTGGAACCTAAACATTCTAGAACTTCTTGGACAATACACAACATACTATGTGCCTATTTCAAAAATGAAATGAAGTGAAATAAAATCAACCCAATGTACCTTCTTTATTTGTATCTCTTACCTTTGGAAACTAATAAGATAATGAATCAAAAAATAAATAAATTTCAATTATCTGTATGAATGAAAACAATTTTAAATGTTAAGAAGGTTAAAAAAATCACTACAGTGATGGGGAGGAAAGAGCCTGGGTGGGAAATGGGACAAGAAGGTGAACATGATCAGGTATTATGTGTGTGGGGAACATAACTGAAGTGCTGAGGAAAAGCAAAAAGAATGGAAACAGGCAACTTTTTGAGGTAGGAGGTGAGAAAACCCTCGGTTATATCAGAGACCTGGGAGGTGAGAGACCCTAAGGACTCAAAGGGAGGGACCTTAGAAGAAATGCCCTACAGTGGGGAGAGGGAACTTGTAGAGTCCTCCTCCAGTGGAGGGACAGGACATCAAGTGGAAAGATTGAGTTACCATCCCACAGTAAAAAGCTCTAACCCAGAATTGTTCCTGTCTGAAAGAACTGCAAGGAAAAAACATGGAGAAAAGCCTAAAGAAAAGGAGATCCAGTGACAAGACCAAATTGTGATAAAGCTCAAGGAGAGGCATCAAGGCCTGACACTATTACTGATGCTATTCTGTGCTCACAAAAAATGGGCTTATCATGACTGCTCTCTGAAAGACCAAACCAGCAGGTGAAAGAGTCAGATGCTCAAATTTATATGCAACAAATAGACAGAAGCTGGGAACCCCTGTGGATGAATTGGGGAAAAGCTGGAAGAAGCTGAGGAAGAGGTCTACCCGGTAGGAGGACCAACAATCTCAAATAACCTGGACCTCCCAGGATGTCTCAGACACTGAGCCACCAACCAGGCTTCATACACCAGATGATATAAAGCCACCAACACATATACAGAAAAGGACTGCCAGGTCTGGACTCAGTCAGATGAGGTCCATCTAATCCTCAAGGGACTTCAGGCCCCAGGGAGCAGGGAGGTCTGGTGGAGAGGGGACAGGATGGTGGGGACATACTCTTGGAGATGGGGATTGTGGGCTTGGGGCCCTGGGAGCATGGGGGCATATAGGCAGGAGATATGGGGTGTGGAACAGTAAGAGGGGGAACTAGGAGAAGAATAAAATCTCGACTTTAAAAAAAGTATAAGAATAAATTTTAAATAATTCAACTATATTAGTGTGTGGAATTTCAGTCCACGGGACTATATACCATTCACATATTCATTTAGATTTCCTTTGGAAGTTAATATAAAGATGCACTTACACTTAAACAAGAAAATGATTAAAGATATTTAAAAATAAAGAAGTTCTATTTTAACTCTAAAGGTATAACTGCTAGTTAACTTTGTAATCACATCACTGGGATTAACTTCCTTCTCAGAATCATCAGAATAACAAGGATTAAAGAAACTTTAAAACTCTGTTTCATAGGAAACAAAAAAGTTAGAGATTTTTTTATTTGTTTTATATATATACCAGCAAGTGAAAATTTTTCATGCTTCATTTTTCTGAAGATGGGAAAGTAGAAGAGTACTTCAGATTATTCTCCATGATGGCTCTTTCAAACATAGACATTTTTTTTTCTCAGTTCACCATCTACACCAAAAAGCATATCTTAGTTCTTGGTCCCCAAGTTCATCAAAACCTAAAACAGAAAAGTACCTCTTATTAAATAAATTCCCAAGGATACAAATATGAAAGATTCTGTGCAGATGATGTATAGGGTAAAGGTTAAGGTCAGGATTAGGATTAGGGTTAGTGTTAGGGTTATGTTTAATAAAGCAGGATAATTATAGTGTTATTAAAGTATGAGGTACATCTGAGGTCAAATTCCCATTTTATCATTTCATATCTTTAATAATTCATACAAAGCCATTAGGATTTTATGGATAATAGCAGTCATTTCAGTAAGAAATAATTCAAAATAATAAGTAGTTAAAACTTTATGATTATTAAAACATATTTAGATTCCTAAGGTCATTTTATGGACCATGTGCAACATACCTCCATGGACTTCTCATGCATTTCTTTAACTGCTTCCAGGGTCTGGTTCTGACTACATTTGGACAGTTTCAATGCTTGTTGTTCTTTTTGACAACTATTCTACAAATGTAAAAGGAAAACATTAGTATAATAATTCTGTTTATTTTTGTTGTTACTGCCATGCAACATGCATGGTAGTCTAACAATAAAACACTAAATGTATATCTAATACTAAAACATTTATGTGAGCAAAAATAATTCTATATGAAAGTTAAAAGGAATAGTTTTCCAACTGATTTAAAATTTTAACAACTATTTTGACTAAATATATATATATATATTTACAATAACATGAAATAACATTATGCTACCAATTGTGGGGTAGGAATTTTTTTTTTAATGTGAAAGAGTTTTTCATAATGCACAGACTGGCCTTAGCCTCCCAAGTTCTTATGTTTATAGGCATGCACCATGTATACATGAACTCGGTAAAATCCTAGTCTTGGAAGCTTAGATTGGTTTTCTCTAGATTCCAATCTCAAGCAACATATAGAAGTAGTAACATAAAGTTCTCATTGTATTTTTTAGGGTTGCGCACAACCATGATAATTTGCATTTAAAAAAAAATTAAGACAAGCCCTTTACACCTTTTCACCTTGGGCTACTACAATCCTGTTTTGCCCTTTATTCACTGTGATCAATTTTTTACCTGACATTTGCACTCAAATCATCATAATTAAGTAAAATTACCTCTAATTTGCAATGCTTATCTTTAAAAAAAGTGCACCTGCATACATTTGGAGACAAAGGGTTAATATTGGGTGTCATCTTTGATTTCACAGTACTGTTTCAGAGACAGAATCTCACTAAACCTAGAGCTCATCATTTATGCTACACCTGGTGGCTACAAAGATCTGGAGATCTTCTTTTCTCTGAACTAAATCTGTGATTGGTTGTTTTAAAATGCTCACAACCACACCAACTTTTTTTTTGTTGTTGTGGTGGTGGTTTGTTTTTAGTGTTGCTAGTTTGTTGTTGTTTATTTTGTTGTTGTTGGTGGTGGTGTCGGCATTCATCCCAATGCTGGGAATATAAGCTGGGGTCTCCATGCCTACACGGGAGAAAGATTACCAATTAAACCATCTTCCAGCCCTGTAAATCAATCTTATTGGGCCCACATGCAGCATATGACACATTTAGGGATCTTTTCTTCTTTAAAACTTTCCTTCACTCATGGTAGTTTTCTTTCTACCAGTGGTTCTCTTCCTTTACTGGCTCCCTCTCACCAACTGCCATATGCAGAATTACAAATTTTGAAGTACCCTGCTGTTCTGTCTTTAGACTCCTTATTTACAGGGATGATCACTTTCCCTTGAAATGTCATCCAGAGTCCAATGTTTAAAAACTGTCTTCAATTTGAGTATTTATTATTTATCTTTAGTTCCTATCTCTTTCCAGAACTGACTCATAATGGCAGGTTCCTCAATGCCTTCTGAGGCAAGAATGAATTTGCTGTTCCTTTCAAATTGAATACTTTCCAAACTATTAACCAGTAAATAAAATAAAATAGTTAATATGATTATCGTTGTCTCAGATCTTACTTGGAAACCAGGTGATGACTCTACAGGTAGAGTAATGGAGACGTGATCTAAAATTGTTTGCTGATATTCTTCCACAGGAAAATTCTTCCAGGGCTGTTGAGATTGTTTGTTTCCATCCTCTGTTGTTACTAAATCTTTACTAAATTTAGGACTGTAAGAACTGATTTACCAAATTGAGTTGGTTTTTTAATATAAACAACAGAGTCCAGGTGAAACCAATAAATAAGCTTTCTCTCTTCTTTGAACTCTGATATATTGTGGTTTTTTTTTTTTTTTTTTTTTTTTTTTTTTTTTTTTTTTGTAGTCACTGGTAATCATCTCTTGATCTTTCTGCAAATGTCTGCCTCTTGAAAATTTATGATCTGGTATACCATAAAATGCCTAGTCGTTTTCATTGATATAGTATGCAATCAATAGTTTATATCTCAGTAAGACTAGAACAGAAGCAAGGATAGATAGATAATGGAACTTAATTTAGTTTCATATGCTCAACTCAAGGCTAGTTGTTCCATTCCTACTTAGTAATACTAGGTTAAATATTAAGTTTTTTTTATGGTACCAACCACTGATTTTTCTTTTTCTTCATTGAATTTCTGTACATCCATATCAGACTTCTGAAATGTAGTTATATACTGCTCACAAAATTTGTTGTTGATGTTCTTCCTGTAAAGCACAGTAACAAAAGCAGGCACATTTCATACCAATATGAAAATGAACACTCAGAACAAATTCAATTGAACATTTCATACTATAAAAAGAAAAATAGCAGTATAAAATATCTAATGGGAAATCATTATAGATTTTTCCGCTAACATATTATCAGAGAGGTTTTCATTTATGTTTTAGCTTTTCAAAATTAAAGAAATATAAACACACACAACACACACGTAACACACACACACACACACATACACACACACACACACACACACATATATATATATATATATATACATATGTACAAAATTTAATTATATTTCAATGTGGTTTTTTTTTCATTATTTTCTACCAAATATAAGTTCTAATTTATTTTTCATACATTGCCTTAGTAAAGACAGTGCAAAACATGTCAACTAAAATATACAAATTGTCTGCATATGTAATTGTAGTTGTTCCTTTTGAATATTGTTAAACATAATAATCCATAAATTACATTCCTAAGACTATGTGCAAGACTTCTGTATTTCCACAATGAATGTAAATTAAAATTTAAATCTCATTAACATTGACTTAAAGCAGAAAATAAAATTTTCATAGATTTCTATGAATTAGATTTAGTTTGCTTGAAGGCATGATGTTATAGGGTTAACTGTTTAGACAAAATCAAAGCCACACATTTTTACTAAAGAATCAGACATGATATAATTTTTTTTAAACTTCAGCCACATATAATTTTTAAAATGATACACATTTGACCCTACAAATATAACAACTCTACCTCTCTCGTTCGTTCGTTTTGCAAAATCTTTCTAATTTCTGGTTGCTGCCTTTGAAAGATTCTTTGACATAAGTTTCCATCCATTTTCTCTTTATGTGAAGCGTCTTATAAATGTCATCTATATTAAAATAAAGAGTCATTTTGAAGAAAAATTAGATGATTCCATGTATTCAAGTAAAAATAGATATAGATAAATTTCATTCAATAATGCTATGGAAACTTAAAATTAAATGATAGATATCACAAACATGCTTCATACTTTAGAATACTTAGGGTTTGGTATGTTCAGATGAAGGATGTTCAACCTGTAAAGTCTACAGAAATGTTCCACAACATAGAAAAAAGCAGTCCATGTATTTTGGATAAGAAATATCTAATCTTATCTGAATTTTAATTTCTGTAAGGAAAATAATTTTGAGCTTCAAGAACAGTTTTCAAAAGAACAAATGCACAAAACAAAGGATCAAAAGTATACTTAATTCTTCATAGGGAAACACTTTTAATAAAGGCTAATTCTTTTCCAAATCTAAAAAAGATGATGCAACTGAAAGAACAAACTTGACTGTGGAACTGTTAGACCCATTGTTTGAAATATTCAATTAAAATAAGAGGGCAACCGGTCATATTGGTTCCCATGTTAATCCTAGTATTCTGGAGGAAAAGGCAGAGAGATATTTGTGTGTTCCAGGTTAACCTGGTCAACGTACTGAGTTCCAGGACAGTCAGAGCTACAAATGAGACCCTGTCAGAATCAAACCTGCGTTTGATTCCTAGCACCTACATAATGTGCACAAATATCTCCAACTCCAGTTCCAGGGGATATGATGCCCTGTTCTAAATTCTGCATGCACCAGGTACATATGTATATGACTCACAGACATACTTATAGGCAAAATACCTATATAAATAAAAATAGATAAAAATGTTAAAATCTATGTTTAAAACAATGATCTCCAAGTTTTTTTTAATCAAAATAAAATTATTTCTAAAGTGAATTGGTAATTATATTTCAGAACATATCCTTTAAAAAAACACTTGAAGAAAATTATGGTAGGAACTTTTGATCAGTAACTGCTGCAGTTCATGAAAATTGTAATGCTTCAGAAAATGTTTAGTACCTTTCTAGCATGCACAGTTAGCTTTCAGTAACTAGGATGAAGCTATATTTCGGTGTACATGTTTAATATTCTCACCATACATAGTACTAGACAAAATCAGATTATTAAATGATTATTCTGCCTCCTCTAAATAGAGCAAATCCTTCAGTTGAAAAAAAATAATTTGGTAAAATGGGTAACTTGAAAGAAGCAAAATATTATTTTTTAAAAATATAATATTGTTTCATGGGGGTAGAGATATGGCTCAGCAGTTAAGAGTACTTCCTGTTCTTTGCAAAGGACATAGGTTTGGTGTCTAGCACTCATATGGTGGCTCACAACTATCTGACTCCAGTTCCAGGTATCTGAAATAATCAACTGATATCTGAACAACAGGTACACATGTGGTGCACATATATAACTGTAAGCAAAACACTAATACACATAAATAAGTCCAAAAATAGGTATTAGGAGCATTGTTTAGTAAGCCATGTAAAGATGTTTTTTTTATGTGTATGATCCTAGTATTGGAAGCTTAAGCAGGAGATTTCCAGTGTAAAGACTGCATAGGTTAAATAGGAAAATGCAGGCCAGCCTGAACTACATAATGACACCATATCTCAAAGACAAGTTACTGTCTTCTGAGAAAGCTCACTTAGCATTCAGTTACATATAATTTAAAACAGATACTTTAGAATCTGAGTATCATTCTCTCATTGTTTAGTAAGTTGTCTTCCACTTACAGTTACATAATTCATTTCATAAAAAGAAAAAAAAAAACAATGAAGGGATTGGAGAGATGATTCAGCAGTTAAGAGCACTGGTTCCCTTCCAGCTTTCTGAGATTGGAGTACCAAAACCCACAAGGTGGCTCACTACCTATAACTTCAGTTTCAGGGGATTCAAGGCCTTCATCTGGCTTCCTCAGGTACAAGACACACTAGTTGTGCACATACACACGTGAAAGAAAGAAAAAAAAAACAATAACCATAACATAAAATTTAAAAATAAGTTATAAGGGTTACATTAAAGAATTCAGTTTTGCACTGTGCCATATAAAGAAGGAAGCACAGAAGACTCCTAGAAAAGAAACTGACTTAATATAAAATTAGCACTGGATCAATGAAAATATGTTTCATGTACAGAACTTTGTATACATATCACTTAGCTATGAGTACATGGAACTGTGAAATTGTTTACATCTATTTTTTTTCCTTTTAAAATTCCTTCAAAGCTGTTACAAAAAAGCCTCAGTAGTCAAGAGGGCCTACTGTGAAAAGAGGAGGTTCACAAAGTACTTTTTTTTTTGTTTTTTAAGGTAAGTAATGTTACTTCATGCTTATCAAAGGATAATTCATCAAAGATGAACTCACAATTCTGAATATCTATGCTCCAAATACAAGGGCAACCAAATTCATAAAGAAATTTTACTAGAACTCAAAGTACATATTGTACCCCATATAATAATAGTGAGAAACTTCAACACCCCACTCTGAGCAACGCAGAGGTCCTGGAAAAAAAGAAATGAAAAAGAGACACTGTGAAACTAATGAGAAGTTATGAAACAATCGGATTCATCAGATACATATATATGTATCTGTCACACACACACAGACACACACATCCAAACATGCACACATATATTGAAGCAAATTCACACACAGTTCTCACTAGATGAAGAGAAATTATTTGAAAAAAATCAACAAACCTTCATGATAATAGTCTTGGATAGATTAAGAATTTTAAGCACATACCTAAATATAGAAGCAAACCAGAAGCCAACATCAAATTAAATGGAAAGAAACTTGATGCAATCCCACTAAAATAAGACAAGACAGGACTAGACAAGGCTTCTTACTCTTTCCCTACCAATTCACTATAGTACTACAAGTTCTAGACAGAGCAACTAGAAAACAAAAATTGGTCAAAGGAATAAAAATTGGAAAGGAATAAATCAAAATATCACTATTAGCAGATAATAAAATAGTATACTTAAGTGACCACAAAAATTCCATCAGAGAACCCATAAACCTGAAAAACAACTTCAGCAAAGTGGCTAGATATACAATTAACTCAAACAAAACAGTACCTTTCTTCTACTCAAAAGATAAACAGGCTGAAAGGCAATTATGGAAACAACACCTTTCAAAAGTCACAAATTATAGTTCCTTGATGTGACTCAAACCAAGCAGGTGAAAGATTTCTATGACAAGAACTTCAAGTCTCTGAAGAAAGAAACTGAAAAATCTCAGAAGATGGAAAGGTCTCCCATGGTCATAGATTAAGTTAGTAAAAATGGCTGTCTTCCCAAAAGCAATCTACAGATTCCATGCACTCTCCATCAAAATTTAAACTCAATTCTTCGTAGAGACAGAAAGAGCAATATGCAAAACCATTCGGAATATCAAAACTCCAGAATATCCCAAAACTATTCTCAACAATAAAAGAACTTCAGGGGGAATCATCCCTGACCTTAAGCTGTATTATGCAGAAATAGTGATACAAAAATGTATGGTAATGGTACAGAGACAATGCCTTCATGAAATGGAGAGATCTAAAATATATCATTCTGTGTGATCTCAAAGGAAAAAAAACATGGTATGCACTCACTGATAAGTGGATATTATCCTAAAAGCTCAGAATACCCAAAATGTAATTCACAGACCACATGAAGCTGAAGAAGAATGAAGACAAAAGTGTAGGTGTTTCAGTCCTTCTTAGAATGGGGAACATAATATTCCTGATAGGAAATGTGGAAATCAGGGCAGAGACTTAAGGAATGACCATCCAGATTCTGTCCAACCTTTGGATCCATCCCATATACAGAAACCAGGCACAGTCACTATTGTGGATACCAACAAGTGCTTGCTGATAGGAGCATAATATGACTGTCTCCTGAGAGGCTCTGCCAGGGCTTGGCAAGAACAGAGGCTGATGCTCACAGCCAACAATCAGACTGATCATGGGGTCCCCAGGGGAGCAGTTAGAGGAAGAACTGAAGGAGCTGAAGGGGTTTGCAACCTTACAGGAAGAACAACAATATGAACCGAGCAGACAGACCAGAGCACTCAGGGACTAAGCCACCAAACAAAGAGGGGCACCCATGACTCTAGCGGCATATAGAGCAGAGGATGGTATTGTCAGACATCAGTGGGAGGAGAGGTCCTTGGTCCTATGAAAGCTCCATGCCCCAGTGTAGGCAAATGCCAGGGTAGGGAGGTGGAGTATGTGGGTGAGGGAACAGGCTCATAGAAACAAAGCAAGTGTCAAATGGAATAGGGATTTCCTGGGATTAAACCAGGAAATGGCTGATATTTGAAATGTAAATAAATACACACACACTCACACACACACACACACACACACACACACACACACACACACACACACACACAGATGGCTTTAATTGTGTCTTCAGGTGGGTTTACATCTAATCACAGGATGATCTAAATTTTTCCCATTCCTGCTAGTTTTTTGATAAATTAGAGTAAATGTGTCTGCATCTCAATCTCCAAATAAAATCATAGTTGCTCTTATCACAACCAAGCTCCTCAACCTTTTTCATCACAATACAAATCTAAGACAAATCTTAAATATAAAATTCTTCCTGGCTGGACAAATATTTTACTGCTACAGCAAGAAGCTCTGGTTTCAATCTTCAGGAATGAAAAATAAAAACCCCCAAAATTTAGATATAAAAAATAAAGAAGGCATGATTCCTCGGGCCCCATTACATTTCTGAGGCTGAGGACTTCAGGTACAAGGCCAGTCCAGGCTGCAATTGAGGTTTCAGATAATCCTGAGATATAGAGCTAGAGGTTACTTTCCTAAACCGAAACAACAAATAAATAAAGACAGCCTGGTCTGAATTATGTCTGAATTCCCAGCACTTCTGAGGCTGAGAGAAGCCTCTAGTATTTGAGGCAGTTTGGAACCTATATATAGAAATTTCGGCAATGTGGCATTTTCACAACACGTTAAAATGTAGACTGGTCTTCAGTTTCTTTTTAATAAATTCCTGGTGGGAAGCAGTTGCACAGAAGAGGGTTTTGTCTGTTTCATCCACTAAGTGAAGTCCAGTTTACTCACACCTCACATCCCCAGTCCCCAAGAATACTTTCAGGGTCTCCATTTCCTTGGCCTTCCTGATTTCTGCTAGGAGCTAGTCTGTTCAAACTCTTGCACTTAGAGTGAAGTTCTCAGTTTTTCTCAGCAGAGGCCTAAGTGGGAAAGGTCGATTGTGAACCTGGAAGTAGCAACTTCCTGAGTCCAGTGAGGATCACCTAATCTCATTACTCCTGAAGAAACACCTCCAAAACTCCACCTTCATCCCCACCCAGACCCCTAGCTGAACCAGGATTAACCAACAGACAATTGACTACCTCCACTGAGACTTCATCCTACCATGATTCCTCAAGAATTTTGCTTCCTCAAGAACTCTTTGTAGCCACCATACTGGGTAACAGGGTTTGAACAGCAGGAAAATAATCTCAGCCAAGCCCATTGCTGATTGGCTGTGTTTGCACATGAGTACTAAGGGTAAGAGAGGCTCTTTCAGTCATCTGTGATTAAAGCTTCAAAAAGCGGGTAGTATTTTAACTTCCACTACTACCCAGAGGCTTTCCATTTTCTAAGTTTGCAATACTAACTTGAAAGTTAAAATAAAATGAACTCCAAAGACGACTCTCCTACTTTGTTTCAGATGAAGGGACTGTTCTGTGTAACTCTAAATTGTTTTTTTTTTTGTTTGTTTGTTTGTTTGTTTTGTTTTTTGTTTCTTTTTTTTTTTGGTTTTTTTTTTTAAAACTAAAGTGTTTTTGCATGTTTGTATTTATATAACATGTATGACTAGTTCCCCTAGAAACTAGAATAGGATGCCAAAATCCCTGGATCTAGAATTAAAAATGATTTTGAGAATTATGTGGGTTCTAGGAACTAAACCTTGGTTCTGTACAAAAGCAACAAGTGTTCTTAATTTCTAAGCCATCTTTCCATTCCTATCCTGTGTGTGTTTTAAGGTGTGCTGGACCATTTCTCACGATAGATGTTTAATTTTACTATATAATGGAGAGTATAAAAAATGACTTTGTTAATGTTGTCTATTTCCAGAAACAGAAAAACAAACAAACAAACAAACAAAACAGCAACAAAAAAAACATAATTTTAATGGATTGTGTAAATCATAAATAGTTTCAGGATAAAAATGGAGTGTATACATTTCAGTATATGGGTGCATAAGGAGGCCAGATATAGACATCTGTTTTATTCTCAATTATATTCCAAATTTCTTTTTCATTTTCAGTTTTTTTTTCAAGTCAGGGTTTATCTGTATAGCTCTGGTTAACCAGGAACTCACCCTGTATACCAGGGTGGCATCAAAATCAAAAATCTCCCTGCCTCTGCCTCCCAACGTCTGGGATTAAGGCATGTGCCACCACTGACTGACCCAACTTAAAACTTGAGATAGGTTCTCTCTGAATGTGCAGCTAACCAATGCCACTACCTCGGCTAGCCAGCAAGCTGTCTCCACCTACTCAGCACTGGTTGGCAGCCTGCATTTTAGAAGTGGATTCTAGGCCCCCACTTTTATTTTCAAGAAAAACATTTTACTAAAACAGCCATCTCTCTAGCCACTCTTCAAGGTTTGTTCTGTTGCTATAGACACTGCAATTTTTTGTTTGTTTGTTTTTTGTTTGTTTGGTTTCTTTTTCTATTTCTCTAATCATGCCTAAGTTTAGGCTCCTAAAATGCTTAGTGGTGGTTTTGCTTGTTTCCTTACAACAGCAAATTGGTTTTCTTGCTCACTTTACAATTTGCAGCTAATTTGGCACACTGGACGAACTGACATTTCATTTACTAGTCTTATTGCTGTGTTTTGTTTCTTTGGTGCTTTTTTTTTTTAAATTTGATGGGTTTGTTTTTTTTTTTTTTGCTGGTTTTTTGTTTTTGTTTTTGTTTTCACCACTGAAGATGAAATTTATAACTTTTAATGGTGCTTTACCACTGAGCTACATCTTTAGTTAATCTTTAGTTTTGAATGTTGGATGAGAAGTTATCTGTGTGTATTTTTTAAAGAAAACTATAATTTCTGTGAAGCCTACAATTATCCCCCTATGCTATAGGTTCTATAGAGATCTGTTTCCCTCGTTTGGCCTCTTCAAGAAACAGGGAAATATTTCTAAAACACATACCTCCAGATTTATCCAACATACTGCCTACTTCATGTCTGTGAAGACAGAACAATAAAAAATTAAAGCAAGAAATATAGTAGACTGGTAGGCCATTTTTTTTACCACACACAAAACTTTACACAGAACCTTCTTTAATTTTTTATAATAAATATATAATGTTTGGTTTGGAACAAATGTCATATGAATATAAAATATATGGTGGACTACCAAATTGAACTTGGATTATTTACTTTTAACAATTCATACGTTTACACCCCACAAGGAGTTTATTCATAACTCTCCCACAATTGCCAAGACCCTTTTTTCCCCCAGATAGTCCCCTACTTATTTTTATGATGTTTCTCCTTTTCTTTGAGTGTGTCAAAGATCACATGCAGGTGGTCCTATTGTATGAGTTCCTATGTGTTTGTGATCACAAAGTCTAAAGGATCCCAAGCTGGGCTTGAACTTAACATATATCAGCATCTGACATTGAAATGCTGATCTTCCTGAATCTAGTTTTCCAGTGAAGGTAACACAAACACTACTTTTGAAGTACTCTATTGAACTGGCAAAAAAAAAAAAAAAAAGAAAAACCTAGAACTGATTTTAGAACGAGGACAGAATACTTTGTCTTAATAATTTCATGCCTACCTAAACATAAATACACAATATTGTTTAAAAATAATAATTATGAATATTTTCTACCTGCATTGGGTAGTGCCATAATAAGTTCATATTTCAAGCTACTGATTAATAATATGAAACAAAAAAATGTTAAATTTTAGGATAGATAGTTATAATACTTCAGAAAGTTGTCAACAAATTACACAGGGAAGGAGAAATAGAATACATCGTTTTCTCCACCTATGGTTATTGAGATTTTGGCCAGGTATAGTAGCCTGGGTTGGCATTTGAGTTCTCTTAGTGTCTGTATAACATCTGTTCAGGCTCTTCTGGCTTTCCTAGTCTCTGGTGAAAAGTCTGGTGTAATTCTGATAGGCCTGCCTTTATATGTTACTTGACCATTCTCCCTTACTGCTTATAATGTTCTATCTTTTTTTAGTGAATGTGTTTTTCTGATTATTATGTGTTGGGAGGAATTTCTTTTCTGGTCAAGTCTATTTGGAATTCTGTAGGCTTTTTTATGTTCATGGGCATCTCTTTCTTTACGTTTGAAAAGTTTTCTTCTATAATTATTTTGAAGATATTTGCTGCCCCTTTAAGTTGAAAATCTTCATTCTCATTAACTCCTATTATCTGTAGGTTTGGTCTTCTCATTGTGTCCTGTATTTCCTGGATGTTTTGAGTTAGGATCCTTTTGCATTTTGCATTTTCTTTGATTGTTGTGCTGATGTTCTCTATGGAATCTTCTACACCTGACATTCTCTCTTCCATCACTTGTATTCTGTTGCTGATGCTTGCATCTATGGTTCCAGATATCTTTCCTAGGGTTTCTATCTCCAGCGTTGCCTCACTTTGGGTTTTCTTTATTGTGTCTACTTCCATTTTTAGGTCTAGTATGGTTTTGTTCATTTCCATCACCTGTTCGGATGTGTTTTCCTGTTTTTCTTTAAGGAATTCTACCTGTTTGGTTGTGTTTTCCTGTTTTTCTTTAAGGACTTGTAACACTTTAGCAGTGTTCTCCTGTATTTCTTTAAGTGAATTATTAAAGTCCTTCTTGATGTCTTCTACCATCTTCATGAGATATGCTTTTAAATCCGGGTCTAGCATTTCGGTTTTGTTGGGGTGCACATGACTAGGTGGAGTGGGAGTGCTGTGTTCTTGATTTCTGTAAGTACAATTCTTACATTTGCCTTTGGCCATCTGGTAATCTCTGGAGCTAGTTGTTATAGTTTTCTCTGGTTAGAGCTTGTTCCTCAGGTGATTGTGTTAGCCTCTATCAGCAGACCTGGTAGACTACATCTCTCCTCTGAGTTTCAGTTGTCAGAGCACTCTCTGCAGGCAAACTCTCCTCTCACGGGAAAGGTGCACAGATATATGGCCTAAAGACCTCCCTCCTGGCCGAAGAAGAAGGCCCAAAACAGGACCTGTCCTGAAGCTGAGTTGCTTTGGCCTGTCCCAGAAGGTGTTAGCTTCTGTATTCTACACTCTCACACGTCCAGAATACACTCTGTGGAGTCCTGGAACCAAGATGTCTGCAGCTGATGCTCAGGCAAAGCACTCCTGCACTGGGCAGACCCCTTTCCTCTGGCTGGGAAAGTGGCCAGATGTCTGAAGCCTGTGCAGAATACTCTCGGCTGGGTCCCGGAACCAAGATATCTGCTGCCGCCGATGCTCCGTCAAAGCGCTCCTGCACTGGTCAGACCCCTTTCCTCTGGCCTGGACATTTGCCAGTTGTCTGGGGCCCGAAAAGTGGGCTGCCTTAGAAGCTCTGTGGCTCCCACCTCTCCCAGAAGCTTTTGGCTTCTGTATTCCGTACTCTCACCTGTGCAGAATACACCCGGTGGGGTCCTAGAACCAAGATGTCTGTTGCTGATGCTCAGGCAAAGCACTTCTGCACCCGGCGGACCCCCTTTACTCTGGTTCGGAAAGTGGCCGGATGTTTGGGGCCTTTGCAGAATACACTTGGCAGGGACCTGGACCAGTCTTGTGCTTCTTCAGAAAATTGACATAGTACTACCAGAAGATCCAGCAACACTTCTCCTGGGCAAATACTCAGAAGATGTTCCGATGTGTAATAAGGATTCATTCTCTATGATGTTCATACCAGCCTTATTTATTTATTTTGTTAATATTTTTTATTATTACGTATTTTCCTCAATTACAATTAGAATGTACATTTAGAAAGTCCCCCATACCGTACCCCCCACTTCCCTAACAACGCATTTCCATTTTTTGTCTCTGGCATTCCCCTGTACTGTGGCATATAAAGTTTGCATGTCCAACGGGCCTCTCTTTCCAGTGATGGCCTACTAGGCCATCTTTTGATACATATGCAGTCAAGAGCTCCGGGGTACTGGTTAGTTCATAATGTTATTGGACCTACAGCATTGCAGATCTCTTTAGCTCCTTGGATACTTTCTCAAGCTCTTCCATTGAGAATCCTGTGCTCCATCCAATAGCTGACTTTGAGCATCTACTTAAGTATTTGCTATGCCCCAGCCTTGTCTCACAAGAGACAGCTATATCCGGGTCTTTTCAGCAAAATCTTGCTAGTTTATGCAACGGTTTCATCGTTTGGAGGCTAATTATGGGATGGATCTCTGGACATGTCAGTCTCTAGATGGTCCATCCTTTTGTCTCAGCTCCAAACTTTGTCTCTGTAACAGTCTGGCGGTTCCTCAGAAAATTGGACATGGTACTACTAGAGGATCCCACAATACCTCTCCTGGGCATATATCCAGAAGATGTCCCAACCAGCAAGAAGGAATCCTGCTCCACTATGTTCATAACAGCCTTATTTATAATAGCCAGAGGCTGGAAAGAACTCAGATGCCCCTCAACATTGGAATGGATAAAAAAAATGTGGTACATTTACACAGTGGAGTACTACTCAGCTATTAAAAAATGAATTTATGAAATTCCTTGGCAAATGGATGGATGTGGAGGGCATCATCCTGAGTGAGGTAACACAATCACAAAAGAACTCAAATGATATTTACACACTGATAAGTGGATATTAGCCCGGAAACTTAGCATACCCGAGATATAAGATACAATTTGCAAAACACATGAAACTAAAGAATGAAGACCAAATTGTGGACACTTTGCCCCTTCTTAGAATTGGAAGCAGTCACCAGCATTATTTATAATAGCCATTTACTCGAAAGAACTCAGATGTTGCTCAACAGAAGAATATATGATACAGAATGGATACAGAAATTCTGGTACATTTAAACAATGGAGTACTATTCAGCAGTTAAAAACAATGAACTTATGAATTTCTTAGGCAAAAGCATGTATCTGGAGGATATCATCCTGAGTATGGTAATCCAATCACAAAAGAACACATATGATATGTACTAACTTATAAGCCGATATTAGCCCCCAAACAGACTACTCAAGATACAATTTGCAAAACGCATGAAACTCGAGATGAAGGAAGACCAAAGTGTGGATACTTCATTGGTTCTTATAATGGGGAACAAAATACCCATGTAAGGAGTTACAGAGACATTTTGGAGGTGAGAAAAAAGAAAGGACCATCCAGAGACTGCTCCACCTGGTGATGCATCCCATAGACAACCACCAAAGCCAGACAATATTGCATATGCCAGCAAAATTTTTTGAGGACACTGGAATAGCTATCTCTTGTGAGGCTATGCCAGTTCCTGGCAAATACAGAATTGGATACTCACAGTCATCTATTGGATGGTACACAAGGCCCTTAATGTGGAATCTAAAGAAAGTACCCAAGGAGCTAAAGGGTCTGCAAACTTAAAGGAGGATCAACATTATGAACTAACCAGTAACCCCCTGAACTATGTATCTAGTTGCATATGTGGCAGAGGATGGCCTAGTCAGCCATCAAAGAGAGGAGAGTCACTTGGTCTTGTGAAGATAATATACCCAAGTACAGGGGAATGCCAGGGCCAGGAAGCAGGAGTGGGTGAGTTGGCAAGCAGGGTAGGGGAAGGTATAGGAAACTTTCAGGATAGCATTTGAAATGTAAATGAAGAAAAATATCTAATAAAAATGAGTTAAAAATATTAGCAAAACCTTATATTAGCACGTAAACAGCACATCCTAAAGATCTCAAACACAAAGAAGAAATGACACCCAAAAGATGTGGTGGCAGGAAATAGTAAAACTCAGGGTGGAAAAAAATAAAATAGAAAGAAAAATACAAATAATTTTTGGAACAAATATTGGTTCTTTGACAAGATCACTAAGATCAACAAACTATTATTCAAGTTAACTAAAATAAAAAAGATAATATCCAAATTAGCAAAATCAGATATTAAATGGGGGGACATAACAACAGACACCTGATAGGTCAGAAAGTTTCGCAAAGTGCTTCTTCCTCCTAGAAGCACACTTGCTCTGAAAGACCCCCGAAGGGAGACCCTTACTCAGACACTTAAGTCCCGGGACAGCCACGTACCCAAGAAGACACTGAGACCATACATAAAATGTAGAAGGTAAGATTTAATAAAGTAGCAACATGAAAGCACACAGACCAGAGCTCTGGGGTTGAAATAAAGCAGCAACATGAAAGCACACAGAGCTCTGGGGTCGAAACTCATACACCTTTGCACAGGGTAGAGGAGTCTCAACGACCAGCCAAAATTTTTCACAGGCTTATATAGTAAAACTCAAAGGGGGGAGAACTGGGCAAGGAAAGTACAAGTTTACATCACTAGGGAGTTCTGCCAAGGGACAAGGGGTTCTGCCAAAGGATTCTACGTAACTAAGGAGTCATGTCCTATCAAGGAATCTACGTAACTAAGGAGTCATGTCCTATCAAGGAACCTACATAACTAAGGAGTCATGTCCTATCATTTGGCAATGTACCCGGTTCATTTTGAGGTTGTTCTAGGAGGCCTTTATCTCAAAAATGTAGGGTGAGGAGTTTTGGGGTGAAGAAGAGTTCAGTAAAAATTTTTATTCTTCATTCCCCACTTCTTCTTGTAAGTAATTCTAATCTTAGAATTTCAGAAGTCTATATCTCTATGTGGAGAATACTGTATTTACTCTATCTTTAACATGGGAACAAAAACAGAATAAGGCGGATTAGTAAACAGAACTAGGCAGGGACCCTTCTAGTGAGGCTTGAGGGTCTCAGCATGACGCAGGTGTACGCAGATCAGATCTCTGGCTGGAATTGGTAAGATGTCCTTGGGGTACCCAGCTTGTTCACTGTAGCCAGTTGTGACCAGACTTCTTTCTGCACCACCTGTAAGCCTTATAACTTAGTATACAGATCATTATTATAACAACATAGGTTTAAACACATTATTTAAGACAGTGATGGGCATAGGAGCCCCATAAAGGATCTCAAAAATAGTAAAACCGAATCAAGAGGGAGTATTCTCAGTTCTAAATAGGGCAAGGGGAAGGAGTACCAAGTAAGTCTGTGCCAGTCTCTAGGATTAATTTTGTCAAGGTCTGTTTAGAGTTTTATTCAGTATTTCTATCTGTCCTGAGTTCTGAGGTCTGTACACATAATACAATTTTTATTTGACCTCTAAATACTTGGCCACACCCTGGCTTACCTGGGCAACAAAGGCAGGACCATTAACTGACACTATTGCTTTTGGCACTCCGAACCTTGGAAAATTTTTAATAATCTTCTTGATGACTATCTGAGCAGTCTCAGTTTTACAAGGAAAAGCTTTTATCCATCTTGAGAACGTTCACAAAAACCAGAAGGTGTTCATACACATTTTTTTTTTCAGTGAAGTCTATTTTTCAGTAGATGTCAGGTCTGTCTTTTCATGAGAGGACTAGTTTTCTTTCTTCAGTTTCTATTATTTTATACGGGGTTTCTTTTACCAGTCTTAATTTGTCTATAACTTGATAGTCTTCAGACTGTCAGGATCATTGCTCTTTAGGATGCCTGGGCGGTTAGATTTGCCACCTGATTTTTTTAGCCACAGCATCTTAGGTCTTTCTCTGCAGATGTCAACAGCTCTCTTTGTCTGTATATATAGAGCTTGTATTAAAGCCACAAGTTTGGCTTTTTGGGCTGAAGTTCCTTTAGGGAGGCTGCTGGCCTAGATCACTTGCTTTCTGTCCATCACTGCACTGCTGTCCCCGCCTTCCGCTTACCTTTAACCTCCAGGCTACTGCCATCCGTGTACCAGTTCAAACTCTCAGGCCAAGGCTGATCTGATCCTTCAGATCATTTCGAGTATGAGTTCCTTCTGCCAGAATGTCAGCACAATGATGAGTAGGTGAAGTCTCAGGCAGTAGTGAGATTGAGGATAGCAGGGGGAGCGAAGGTCACTCGTTCAGTCAACAAAAAGCTCTGACAATGTGTCCATCGGTCAGGGGGACGGTTGGATAATGTTTTCAAGAGCGTTAGTCAGCCATCGGTCATGGGGGCTGAACCACACTTTCTAGGACATGTGCCAAGTTTTGTCTCAGAGTCAATTTATCTGCGTCCTTGACCAGAAGCCACTATGTGCAGACAAGCAGGCCATCCTACAGCCACCAGGTCTAATTTTTTATAAGTATGCCACAGGTCTTTTTCAGGGTCCCAATCTCTGAGTAAGAACTTTTTTGGCAATACCTTTGTTCTCAGTCACATCTAGGAGTCCCATAGCTGGGGATAACATTAGGGCAGTCTCAAGAGCATCCAAGGCCATCTAAGATTGTTCTCTTTTTTTTTTATATACGAAGGGCTGTTTATCTCTTTAACTCAGCAAAACCTGGAATCCACAATCTGCAAAAGCCCGCAGTGCCCAGGAACTTTTTAGCTTGTTTTGCACTGGTCGGTGGAGGAGTATGAAACACAGTCTCTTTTTTTAGCTGCTTCAACAGGTAGGCCACCGGACTCTTCTAAGGACTGGGCTTCTGTATTAGCACCCCTTTTGTTATCTCTTAAACACATTGATCTTTAGCCAAAAGCTTTCGTTTGTTGCCAGGTACTATCTAAGTTTTCTAATTTTCCTGACTTTTGTGACCAGCATTTTATTTTTCTTATCTTTCTTTCTCACAGCACAGCTCTGATTCTGACTCTGGTCTCTGTCTTTGTCAGCCTCATGTTTCTTTAACTCTTTTTTTTGTCTGACTCTTATTACCTTGGTCAGATTGTTGGGACACTTTCTAGTCCCACAGAGACGAGACCCCCATCAGAGCCTGGCAGTTAGACTCACAGGTGCTCCTTACCTTGGACAGAAGCCCCAAGTGGGCGGATGCCTCCCTCACTGGAACTTGGAACAGACTCACTGCCAGCAGCTCAGGGTGGTGCCACCTTCTGAGATGAGGGAACTTTAGAGCAGAGACGGGAGTGCAGCTCTCACAGCTGGCTGCAACCGGCACTTATCTTAAAGTGAAAGCAGTTTTTCTGTTAACAAGAGACGGGATGGGAGGGACAGGGGAATGAGAAGCTGCCTGGGAACCTGCAGCGCTCTTGGCCGGCTACTCTCACAGCCTCTTCTTCTTTTTATTTTAGCAGCCACAACATCAAGGCCACTGACTTCTCAGGGACCACCCCTCATTTGTTCCGGATTTCCGAGCTCATTTTTCCCTAGGCTCCAGGTCCATGGGCGGGACCACTGTGACCCGCTGGCTGCTCTCTGGAGTTGGAGTGGGAGGCAGGGCAGCTGAGGATCTGAAAGGAAGTGGTCAGCATAGGGATCTGACAGGATTCTTAGGCTTATTTCAGAGGGCATAACTTAAAAACAGTCGTCAGTCATCAGTCCAAGTCCGAACACAAAGAGACACAAAAGACACACACAGAAACAGTTTTTCAGGCAACCACTATAGAATCACAGTACCACAGAAATGACAAACACAAGCAAGACCAATACAGGGCATCTTACATGCGATTTCCAGAGAAGCTTACTGTCACTATGACCAACCCAAATGGACCTGTCTCCATGGGAAGGCCCCAGAACCTGAGACCGGCCTAAAACCAAACCAAGATAATCAGTCAACTCCTTGGGACCAAGACCAGACCTGAAACCAGACAAACCAAAAACAAAACAGAATCAGAAGGTGGTCCAATGGAGGACACACAAGTGAACAAGACACACAGACATACAGACAGGGAGGGATCCCACTTTATCTCTGACGTACAGTGTCTGTGTCTCATGACAAAAACCACAAACAAAAACAAGATAGCAACAGAGAAAAAGAAGCCTGACGGGGTCGGATTTCACATCGACTCCCTTCCTCCTGAAAAACAATTTGCCTGACAAATTGTGACAAGTCAAAAGCACCCTCAGGTGGCCAGCCCACTCCAAACGTTGGCCACTCAGAGGCGCAAAAGGTCTGCCACGGACCCTTTCTGACCTCCACTGACTGGTTGTGGGCTCTGACCCGCACCTCCTTCCAATGCTCCAGAGTCAGAGAAAGGGGAGTGGACACAGATTGTCCCATTTCTAGAAAAACAGTAGTCACAACAAGAGCGGACACAAGACTAAGACAAAAAAGAAACCAGAAGAATCAGATGGCCTCTCTAAGGCCGGCCAATTGAGACCCTCTGCACGAGGTGGGACTCGAACCCACGATCCCGTGACCAAATGCTAGGTGGGACTCGAACCCACGGTCTCGCAACAAACGCGAGGTGGGACTCGAACCCACGATCTCGCAACAAAACACGAGGTGGGACTCGAACCCACGATCTCACAACTGGGCACGAGGTGGGACTCGATCCCACGATCTCGCAACACCAAATGGTCTCTTGGCCTTCAAAGGGGTATACCAGGCGTCCCTGATCCTCCCCTGTTCCTCCTGGGACGTCTCCCAGGGTGAACGGACGGTGGACACCTGGACACGTCTATCCTTATCCACCCCGCACTCCCTCTCGGAGCGCGGTCTCACTGAGCGTCCGCAAAACTGAAACTGCGATCGCACCAAACTTAGAAACAGAACACAGACATCAGACCAAAGCAGAACAAAGAATCTTACCTCTAAGTGGGTCTAGGACCTCTGGGTGGTCGCGCTGTTTCCCGGCCAATGCACCAAATGAAAGATTCTCGAATTCCCGGCCAATGCACCAAATGAAAGACCCCCGAAGGGAGACCCTTACTCAGACACTTAAGTCTCGGGACAGCCACGTACCCAAGAAGACACTGAGACCATACATAAAATGTAGAAGGTAAGATTTAATAAAGTAGCAACATGAAAGCACACAGACCAGAGCTCTGGGGTTGAAATAAAGCAGCAACATGAAAGCACACAGAGCTCTGGGGTCGAAACTCATACACCTTTGCACAGGGTAGAGGAGTCTCAACGACCAGCCAAAATTTTTCACAGGCTTATATAGTAAAACTCAAAGGGGGGAGAACTGGGCAAGGAAAGTACAAGTTTACATCACTAGGGAGTTCTGCCAAGGGACAAGGGGTTCTGCCAAAGGATTCTACGTAACTAAGGAGTCATGTCCTATCAAGGAATCTACGTAACTAAGGAGTCATGTCCTATCAAGGAACCTACATAACTAAGGAGTCATGTCCTATCATTTGGCAATGTACCTGGTTCATTTTGAGGTTGTTCTAGGAGGCCTTTATCTCAAAAATGTAGGGTGAGGAGTTTTGGGGTGAAGAAGAGTTCAGTAAAAATTTTTATTCTTCAGCTCAACCATATTAATTGCTGCTGTATTCATAATTATCTGCAACTGGAAACAACCTACATGTCCATAAACTGAAGAATGTATAACATATATGTTATATTTATACAATGGAACATTACTCAGCTGATATGAAATGGATGGAAACAGAAAAAAATAAAAAAAAAAAAACTAAAAACAAAAACATAACCTGAATAACGTATCCCAGTCCCAGGAAGATAAATATGCTATGTGTTGATTTATATGTTGATATTGACTGGGCTGGATAGTTTTTTGTCAACTTGTCACAAAATAAAGTCCCCTCAGAGTAGGGAATCTCAATTGAGAAAATGTCTCCATAAGATTGGTCTGTGCAGGCAGGACTGCAGGGCAGTTTCTTAATTAATGATTGATGGGTAGGATTTCTGGCAATTGTTGATACTGCCATCCATGTGCTTGTGGTTCTGAGTTCTCTATGAGAAAGCATGAAACCATGGGGAACTAACCACTAAGCAGAATGCTGCAGACACTCTGGGCCCCTTTGTCTGCGTGGAACGGATCTCTAGTCACAGGTGGGCAAAGCGTTGGATGAAATGATAGACAGATACACAGAGGAGAGGTTGTGTAGAATCTGAATGTAATTTGTCAAATTGAGCATCAAACTTTTTATACAGAAGAGAATAGGAAAGTTGGGTGACACACAAGCAAGGTACAAAGAGGTTACTGGATTCTTACAGAAAACGGAGGAATACAAACTCAGAAGTTCTCACAGGAAACACCTGGGATAAAATTCACTGTTAACAACTGGGATCAAAAAGAGCTCCACCAAATATCCACATAATCTTAGAAGTCAGGGTCAAGGGCTTCGTGCCCTTGCTATAGTTCCTATTTTAGTCTATTGTATAGACCACCTTCCCCCTAGGCAATTGTAAATACGTGTATATGGGTGGAACTCAGCTATCTATAGTTCTAAGTATGTACTCTCCTTCCTCCTTAGGTCTCAAACTTCCTTCTTCCTAGATGATGATAAATTCTTGTGTAGGGCAGTGACTTAGCTTTTATTCAAAGTGGTAGTATAATACCAGAGGCAATTCTGAATGCCACTGAATATACAACATTCTTACTGAATTCTAAGCCCATGGTCAGCTCAAGGACTTTCTAGGATATTGGAACACTGGCAAAAGCTTAGCTATATCAGAATTCAATCTTAAAAAGAACTTATAATAAGATAACACTAAAAGAGAGCATGTGGATCCATACACCAGACTAACGCGGGAATAGGGGATGAGTATATGGGTTAATGAGAAGGCCAAAACTCCAGAAGGTGAGCTTCCGTGAAACTCTTTGCCTCATGAGTGCTTCCAGGCCACTCGGCCTGTCAAGCTGACTCGACTGGTGTGCGTGGCAGCAGTACCCATCCATGGTCTCTGTATTAGCTCCTGCCTCTAGGTACCTGGCCCATTTCAGTTCCTGTTCTGTCTGTCTTCAGATGATGAATAGCAATGAAGAAGTGTAAACCAAATAAGTCCTACCCTCCCCAACTTGTGCTTGGGTTATAGTTTTTGGTGACAGCAATACAAAGATTAACACATTCTACATTACATATGTGATGGCCTGTCTACAATCTGTAGATCCAGTGAAGTTAGGTATAGAGGAAGGACTTGGGTGCATACATTGATGCCCATGGTATGGGGATATAGAATGGATTTTATTAGTAGACAAAGGTGGACAAGAAAGAGAAGATCAGGTGGCATAGTGGAGGGAGATGGGGTTGAATAAGGAAATGCAGGAAGAGATATTTGAAAGAGAAGTATTTGATGAATGATGACCGAAAGGTGGAGGAACTGGAGATGATGGGAGGTAGTGAAAGAACCGTGGGGAGTAAAATTTGGGGGGACTGTAAGCAGGGTCTATTAAATGAGAAATTAATATTATTTTTAATTTTACTAGAATATTAAGCATGGCAGAGGGTCTCCCAGGAATGTACATTTTACCTCCAAAATACTGGTCTTTGATGGATTCTTGGTGAGGTGAACCACTTAAAAGCTCTTACCACTCTTAAACACTTAAAAGCTGGTACCACTCTGTTACCACTCATGCTGTTGTAGAGTTTCTCTCTACTTGCTGCCCTCACATCACATCCCTCATAATCTATGGATTGTATGAAAATTTAAGGGGGGTTCCAGCCCCTCACTGGGCAATATCATTGCCACCAACAGTGTTAGTTAGATCTAACTTTCTCAAGGATTGCAGCTGATGCAGATTAATACTTCAACCACGATCTTGGAAAGAATTACTACGAAAAGCATGCCTTTTTTTTTTTTCAAAAGTCAGGCTGGTGTTCAGATGATTATTATTTCTTTGTACCTATTTCCTCCCTCTAATTCCTGATATGATTTAAGAAAAACATGGTTAATGAACAAATGTGCACCCTGAGGATTCAAAGTAGAAAGGGATGATAGGTTTTTACATAAAAGTTTAGTTTTGTGATTCTTTTAAGATTTTTGAAGGATTAATTTTTGAGATAGATAAAAACTAATCCTTTATGTATAACAGCAAATTTCAGTCTACCAGTAAGAGAAACTGGCTGAAAAAAATACCTTACTTGCTTACAACTTGTTAATCTATAACAAGTTTTTTAGTTAGAAATGTGTGTTGGTTCTTGGGGATAATATTGGATATTTATAAACATAATTTATAAATAGATCATCATAAAAGTATAGTGAGAAGATTCTTTTCCTTATATATTCTCATAATTATTCACTAAAAGAAAATAGAAAGTAACCAGTATAAATTTTATACTAATTGAAAGATTGTGCAGAGATATATAAGCAGTGTGAGAAAAATAAAGTTGGTGCTTTGTTCCATCCACCAAATGTGAGTATATATGGAAAGTGGTTGAAGCTTTGCACTGTCCAACAAATGTGTGTGTGTGTGTGTGTGTGTGTGTGTGTGTGTGATTGTTTGTGCTTCTTAAAGCTTGCTTCTTCTACCATGTATGTAAATGTGTCTTGCCTGCTTTATATGCCATCTAACCAACATCCCCTCCTTGAATCATTGAACACTCTATCACAGCTACTCTTGGAAAGGCAAACAGACAGCAAACACACAGAACCCTACTGGGCATAACTTGAACATGTATGAGACCACCCACCTCTTCCAGTGACACCCTTCCTCCAAAAAGGAAACACCTAGTCCAACAAGGTTACTCATCCGAATACAGCCTATGGGCCGATGGGAACCAATTACATTAAAACTACCACACCTACCTAGCTACATGCATACATATATTCATGCATAAGAGATAAACAGAGAAAGCGGGTGAGAGAAATAGAAAGAGAAAGAGTGATTGGTAGATGATAGAGAAATAGTTGCATACATATCTATATAAATACATTCAATCATTACTTCATACATACATACATACATACATACATACATATATAGATGATGGATAGACAGATAATGATATGTGTTATTAATCTAAACACTAAAGACATGGTGCCCTTTAACTCACACACACACACCCTGAGCATTGTTTACAATCCTCAATTAAGACATAAAGGTTGGACATTCGAACTACAAAGACATATAAAAACAAATCCACAAAACTCACAATGTTCATTTGGTGTGCATAGATTTGATTAATATCTAGGATTTTCTTTTTTGTGTATATTATGAGAGATTACACCATAAAATCTTTCTCAAACTTGTCCATTATTTTAGTTAGGACCGTGTACAACCTGATACTTATAATCCACTAGATAGTAACGTTACAGAAGGTATTTATTGTGCTGAAGATATTCAGTCATACCCCTCAGCTCCAAAATATATCTTTTAAAGACACATAGTAAGGAATGATCTTCCAAATGACCTGAAATGAAACTGTCACCTGGTGGAAAATAACACAGCACAGGAAGAAGTTTACACATAAAATTTATATTCATGTGAATATTGGTCAAAATGATTACAATTGTAAAGTTGAATTACATAGTGGTATGTCTTTGAAACAATAGGAAAAAATGATGTGCATACATTGTGCTTTCCAAAAAGAGTAGGAAATGTAAAACATTTAAGCAGTGGCATGTTGGTTTCTAATGCCAGGAGATGACTAACATAGCAACAGACTAATAATGTATCCTCTTCAAAAGTTAAAAGAAAACAGCAACAACAAGAAGAGAACAACAATCACAAGGAACCATGTCATCCGTGGCATCTTCAGGAGGATGTGCAGCACTCTGAACATGGTTCCAAGGACTTTAGTAGATGTCTATTGCATTGTCAGCCTGACAAGTTTGTGTTCAACCATCCATGTCTGTATACTAAGGTTGGGATCAATCCATCGGTGATGAGTGACCTAAAGATGATGAGTTCTACTCCCCACTCTCCTTGCTGCTCTGGAGACTTCAAACTTGAGGGGAGGAATGTTATATTGATGAGTATGAGAATGCTCAAATCCTTTTTGTCTACATTGTGTAAATGTGGCATCTCTTTAAGTGAAATGTAAGAACTGCTTGGCCAGAAGGTACAACCAGAGGCCTGTTGAATAAAGATGCTACTATAGAGACCCCATGTAATGAGAAAGGTCTTTCTGAAGTACCCTTGGATAGAGGTGGAATTTAAGATCCAATTATTCAAAAATGGCATGTAGGCACAACTGTTGGCCTTATTGTCATACCGAGAACATCCCCAACACTAATCAGAGATGTATGGCTGGTGGTCAGAGGTGATTGGGTAATGGACATTGGGAAGAAATGAGACCCTATGAGCCATGAAAAATAGATAGGACCCCAATGGTCAGAGGGGAAATACACGAGGGCATCTTTGTGAGAATTTGGAAATCTAAAACCCCTTTGTACAGGTAAACTAGTATGTTGGTTGGGTAGAGTTTAAATTTGCATGTTCTTTCCTTGACGTGAGCTCAAAGACTCAGCCTACCTCATGCAGTGGAGCCCATTCCAGGTACTTCCTTACAGCTAGCAACTCCTCATCAGAGACTAGAGCATCTGTCCACTGTAGTAAATGTGGTGCCGGATCAGGAAGCAGTCTGAGCACTCACCAAAAACCTGGCTGACAGTTCCACACTAGTTCTTCTTCTCAGGCATATGTTCTTCTCCTGGGTCTAGGTATGAATCGTGAGGAGTACATCATTTTAGTTTCTGCATTGAGGAAATGAGCTTTTGTTCTGGGCTGTACTTCTTAATGTTCGGCTCAGGTAATTTAAGCTTGGGTGGTCTGGAGGTCCATTTGGGAGATAAAATTAGAGGAGGGGGTGACTAAGTGTCTCCATCAAAGGAGAACATTGCAAGGTCATTATTAGTCAGAAAAGCATATTTGATGACCACTTGGGGAAAATGAGATCTGAGGCCCCTGGTAACTCAGAGTCAGTAGATTGAAATCTTTTTGGTCAAAGCAGAAGGATCTGAGGCCCAATTAAATAGACTTAGTAAGTTTACTCCCACAGGGGCATATTTAGAATGTCTGAGAACCCTTTGGATATTGGTGGACGGTAGCTCTCTATTAGAACAGGGAGGGCTGGTAGATCTTTTGGTGAAAAGTGGAATATTTCAGGTATAGTCGAAAAGCAAATTCAGTAAAAAGACAGTAATTGGAATACTTTTGGGCAAGGAGAGACATATGCAGTATCCCTATGTGCAGGAGAAGAATTGTTTCTTCACGTCTCAGGATTGGTGATAGATCTAAGATTCTCTAAAATAGGAGGATGGTTATAGGAGCTTCATAGGATTGTATAGAATAGTTTTATCCTGTTATTCCTATGTCTGCAGCACTATTGATCAAAAATTGAACACTGATTGATACCTTGAGAATTCTAGGACATTCCAGGTACTTACTCCTTCATCAGCTCCAAACATGAAATCACAATCAAGAATACACATCATCTGAATGTCAGTGGTAGGCATGACAACAATCTTAGAAGTCTTTTAAGAGGGTGTAATGTAGTATTTTCTGGTTTAGTGTCTTCCTTAAATATATGTCTATCCACACATTCCTCTGCATGGAGGCCAGGATGTCTCTGTCTAAAGTAACAAAACAAAGATAGTAAACTGATTTACCCTTACCTTGATACTCTTCTGTTTGGGATTTCAGTCCAGAGTGTTCAGAAATCTCTTAGGTCAGAACAGTGCTTCCCAGACCACGGAAATTAGAAGTTATAGGTAGGACATACACTGGGAAGATGGAGAATCTGGGGGATTTCCTCAAACACACTGTGCTCCACACAGGTTGGAGCACTCTCTGTTGTGAATGTCTAAATCTTCCTAAAGGAAGATAGGGGAGGAGCCTGGGCAGTTTTGCACAGAAGTAGAATGGTTGTGCCCTTCATCAAAGAGGTAATGTGGCAAACTTCATGAGAATAAGGAAGTTGAAGCATTCTGGTCATAAGCAGCATTTCTGTGACACTTTGCAAGTGTGAAATTCTAAACCTACTTGTAAGAAGGGTAAAATCTCTGGCTATTTTCAATAAATAAGAAATACCATTTCACATTGGTGAAAATGCAAATACCTTCTGGAGAAGAGGGAGTCCCAGTATTGCTTGATTTGCTTACAAATATTTTTTTGTAGAATTTAGGATATCCACATATTTTATGTAGTGTGTGGAAAGCAGGCAGCAATTGTTTCAGTATTCCAACAGGTTGGATGGTTATCTTTGGTCTATGAAACCTTTAGTCAGATGACATAAGAGCAAGGCCACTTTTCTTGAATGGAGGAATGTCTCCGAATATTTGTAACAGGAAGAAGTTTGGAAGTAATCTTAGACAGTTGTAATATAGCAGGCACACATAGTCAATAAGACAAGATCTATTTACACTTTACAAGAGAGTGTAGGTATGTGTCCACCACTGAAAAAAAAAGGAAATATTTCAGTCAAATATGGGCATTCGAGAAGGCTTTGTTGCCCAATAGACACAGGGAGAAGAGGAAATATTTATGACTAGATGTGGTGTGTCTGAGGCTCCCATAGGGAGAGGGAGAGGCACTGAAGCCCTGGTATGACTGGATGACATTTATAGACCTCTTCGACAGAGGATGTGAATTTGAGAACCACTGGAACAAAAAGAGTCATTCTGGTGCCCCTTTCAAATGAGGAGTTCGATGTGAGACACAGTTAAATGGAAATTTTTGCCCTCCATCAGATAGAGAATAGTTTGGAATTCTTTCTGATCAGAGAGGGTAATTATTGAAGACCTTTTGGACTGGAAGTGAAGTTTGGGGCCTGGCGCAGGTAGAGATGATCTCAGGCCTGTCAGGCTTACAAGACAGATATTGGACCCTCATGTATACAGAGGGTGCATTTGATATATAATGGACACAAATTAGTGGTCTAAGTATTGATGTTTAGGAGTAGAAGATTAAAGCAGAATTAGAGTCTGCTTAATGTCCCCAACCTCTTTAGGGTTAAGGAAGTGGCCTAGCCTACCTTAAGCAGGAGAGGTAGGACTGCTTCACAACTTAGAAGATTCCCATCTTCACATACACCTTGGTAAGCCTGGGAGCAATACAAGTATTATGCACCAGGCATGACTGTAAGTCTCTAAGCACTCTTGAAGCTTATCATCAGTTATATGGGTGTTTTCATGAAGGATGGTACGAAGGATAGATGACCTAAGTTTAAGGCTCTGTTAATGCAGGGCAGAATTAAGTGAAGTATAATTTCCTAGAGACCATCGTTGGAGGGAAATGATCTAAAGCTCATGATTGGAGTGTTATATTTGAGGCTCATATGTATGTAAGGATGCTCTTAGGATACCTGAATTTTGGTACCCTTGGGAAAAATGAAAATTCTGAGATTCCAATAGTAAACTACAGTCATAATTATAACTGACCTTGGGCAGAAATGGAAGGTTTTGGGTATTGTTGGTAACAGCAGTAGGTCATGAAGGCCACCTATCCCAAGTGAAATTCTGATGACCCTTCATCCAAAGGTGATGGTATGAGATACCTTGAAAACAGGTTGAGTAGCATTTGTTCATACCTACAACTTCTATGACCTTCCGGACCCATTTTGCTTAAAAAGAAAGAACCTGGAGCTGGAGAGATGATTCAGTGGTTAAGAACACTGACGGCTCTCCCAGGGCTCCTGAGTTCACAAACATCTGTAATGGTATCCAGTGCCATCTTCTAATGTGCAGGCACACATGCATAGAGAACACTGTATATATAATAAATAAATAAATACTTAAAAAAGAAAGGAACAAAGGAATGAAGGAAGGAAGAAAGGAAGGAAGGATGGAAGGAAGGAAGAAGGAAAGAAGAGAAAGAAATTTAGGAGGGAAGAAAGGAAGGAAGGAAGAAAGAATGAAAGAAAGAAAGAAAGAGAGAAAGAAAGAAAGAGAAAGAAAGAAGGAGAGAAAGAGAATGAAGGAGATAGAGAGAGAGAGAGAGATAGAAAGAAAGAGACAGAAAGCAAGAGAGAGAGAAAAAAAAGAAAGAAAGAAGGAAGGAAAGAGAAAGAAAGAAAGAAAGAAAGAAAGAAAGAAAGAAAGAAAGAAAGAAAGAAAGAAAGAGAGAACGAAAGAAAAAGAAAGAAAGGAAGGAAGGAAGGGAGAGCGAGAGAGAGAGAGAGAGAGAGAGAGAGAGAGAGAGAGAGAGTAAGTTAGTTAGTTTCAGGCCATGATTAACCAAGTAGCAGGATCAAGTCACCACATTGTGCAAAAGGGAAAAATCTAGTTTATCTTGGGTAGAGGGAGAACAGAATGGTAGTGCATAGTTTGCTTCCATCTAGTCTCCCCACCTTCCATTATCCATATATTGTATATACTGTTGGGAAGAATACAAGGAACAATCAGCACACTCTTCCAACAGGGAGAGTGGTTGTCTGACCTGTGGTTGTATTTGTCTGTACCTATCTATAACTGAGAGACAGGAACACACCATTTCTGACACCTAACTCTAGGAAGATCACATGCATATTAGTTTTCTTTCTATGTTCTGCCCTCTGCCCTACACTCAGAAACATGTGAGAGCCCACTGAGAAGTTGCAATTGTGTTTGCCTTGCAATCTTTCTAATAGAGAGTGGCACTGAGGTAGTATGAGTTTAAGTCAAGTTTAAGGTGCCCTTGGAAAGAATACTCTTGGGCATCCCAAGAGGCTATATCTGAAACTCCTATGACTACCGGTATAATAAATGAGACCCTCTTGGCCATAGGATCCAAACCTGAGGTCTCTGTCATCATTGCTCCATGACACATACACCCTTGGCAAGCAATTAGATGTCTATGTTCCTTGAGGTTGAAGGAGGTAATTATAGCCCCCTTTTGTACTACAATGAACTGCATGTGAGTGGACATCATTCTACTTTTTTTGTTGGAATGGCATAAAGCTTACTTAGTCTGGGGCATCTTTTTTTTTTATTAGATATTTTCTTTAATTACATTTCAAATATTATCTACTTTCCTAGATTGCCTTCTGAAAATTTCCTATGCCTTCTCCCTCACCCCGCTCCCCAACCTACCTACTCCTGCTTCCTGGCCCTGGCATTTGCCTATAATGGGGAATAAAGCCTTCACAGGACCAAGGTCCTCTCTTCCCATTGATGAACTCCTAGGCCATCCTATGCTACACTTGTGGTTAGAGCCACAAGTTCCACCATGTGTTTTCTTTGATTGGTGGCATAGTTCCAAGGAGCTCTGGGGGAGGGGTACTAGTTAGTTCATATTGATGTTCCTTCTATGGGGCTTCAGTCCCCTTCATGTCCCTGGGTATTTCTCTGGCTCCTTCATTGAGGACCTTATGCTCTGTCCAATGGATGACTCTGAGCATCCACTTTTGTATTTGGCAGGCAGTGGTTTGGGACATCTTTTGTCACAAGAGAAATGACTGAGTCCCACATTCAACGAAACTAAAAGTTTGAGGGTATTTCTACTAAATGAGTACTTTAGACAATCTTGGGCAAATAGAGAAGGTCTGCAGGAGGCTTAGTCATAGGAGGAATGTCTGACATTCTCTTCAGTGAAAAACAAAACAAAACAAAGAACTGAGGTAACTTGGGAAGAGAGGAAGTACTGGGCACTTAGGAGTAAGAGAAAATAATGAGACCTGGTTGGTACAATGGCATGCATTAGAAAAACCTTGGAGAGGGGGTAAGTGCCATGCAACATCCTGTTATGTATGAATGTCCCTTTTACCTTGATCAGTAAAGGAAGTCCCTCCACTGCTCTTCAGCTTCCAAATCTTCCTTAGTTGGTAAAAGTTCCACATCCTGTGTTTAGTCTGGGGGAGTTCAGATAACATTCCAAGCCTTTTCAAACAGCCTGGATGTCTGTCCCTGGCTAGGTTGCCACCTTCAGTTTGTCTTAATATGTACATATATAGGCAACAACAATTCAATTGGATTGCAAAGCATAACATAGGATCCAGTCAATACTTATATATATATATATGACCTGGAACCACAAACCAGAGAAAAACAATATATTTCCCCTGTCATCCTTATAAAAGGGAAAGGCTTGAATCTTACTTAATTAGAGAATATACATTTGATATAGTTCAAAGTCATAAGTGAATGCTTGAGGATACAAGGCACCATGCATTATTATTCAAAAGAGCATATCTAATGGCATTTTAGGAATAAAGAATAGTGTGACCTTCCTTTGGTCAAACACAGTGGTTAATGCCCCCCTCCCTTGCAGAAATGGACAAGATCCAAGGCCATATTTTGAGGGAAGGAAAAGACTGAACCTCACTCAGCCTCACCCAGGTTAGTTCTCTTGGCTACTTCAAAAAACAAGGAGTGTGAGAGGAATCTGTGGAACATAGGAGTTATGAGAACATCTTCTCAGAATGGTAAGTTCCAAGACCACCTTCAACAGAGAAGAAATCGTGAATGTCTTAGTACCTAAAGTAGAGGTCCCCAGTCATATTTTGCAGGTCAGAAATATCCAGTTCACCCATGGTCAACAGGGTAAGTTTCTAGGCTTCATTGGGTACTGGAGGAATGTTCAGACTCTGCCTCACTAGCTTCCAAGTATTTCCCCCATATGCATACCCTGTGTAACATCTTTGAGAGTCCAGTCAGTGGTCACAACAATCTCCCAGCATAAGTAGTTATGCAAGCATTGATGTTTCCTCGAGGCTGTGTTCAGCTGCACACATCTGTGAATAAGAGATAGGAATGGTGCATTTTGATGACCATTTTTGAGGCACAGGATATGAGAGCCAATTTCAGATTTCTATTTTCTGTCCTATGATCTAAAAGGATAGAAAATGTGAGGTGTCATTGGTCGTGTATGTATTGTATGGATATGTTTAAAGCAAACTTAGTTAATAGGGGTATTTGCGAGGCACAGCCAGAAGAGAATCTCTGGTGGTTCAATAATTGCACAGATGGACCTGAAGTGTCTTAGTACAGAGAGTAGGTGTATGAAATGCCCCTTTGACACAGGAGCTAGTTCTGAGAGCCCTTTCAATAGTCTTTGATTTCCCAGGACCCCCTTTGTAGAAACTGAAGTTCTAAAATCCACTTGGTGAATTGAAGTAGACAATAGGCCCAGATTCCTACTGGGAAGACAGGGAATGTTAGATTCTCTTTTATGTAGAATGAGTGGTATAAGTCTCTTATGGTCTGACATCCCTTTAAGGAAAAATGATTCAAAGCTACTTGGTAGGATTAGGAATATTCCTTATAAGGCATAATACATGTTTTAGGCGACATTTGACCAATAGGGTCTAAGGCAATGTTAGCCCTAGGAGAGTTCTGACATTCTATTCAGTGTAGTGAGAAAAAAATGAGTTACCATGGGGAAATGTGGGCCCCATGTAAAAAAGGAAATCTCGAAGGCCCTCCTGAAAGAGGAGGGCAGACTCCTCTTGAGGCAGAATGTGAAATTGCCATATACACCTCTGTCAAAGGTAAAGGTCCCTGGTACCTTATAGAGTGGAGAATGTTTCCAGGCATGATCATAAGTTTCCAATTCTTATTCAGTGTTTTTATTTTCATAGTTTGTGTTCATTCATGAGAGACATGGCAGCAATATATATTTTTTTTTCTTCCAAAGGCTTTCAATGACTGTTGCTGGCTAGTATACTTCTTTGACTTTATTCATCTATCCAGGTCTAGGCAGAATTAATGAAGTTATTACATTTCTATTGACTTGCCTAAAGGCAGATGGCACAGGTACTTTGCTCTGATTTGTAACTTGGACTATGGGACCTCAAACCAGAATGGTCTAGGGTACATTGTTTACAGAAGGAGTCACTTTTGGAAATATGGCTGACCAGCTAGGTATAAAACTACTTTGAAGTATACATTCACATATATACTTCATATATTTGAATGACATTTTTGAGAAAGAGAACGTGTTGGGTGGATAAGGAAGAGAAGGAAGGTCACAGAATCCCTCAGACAAAAGTTTACCTTGGGAATTGGAAGATGTCAAAAATAACTTATCAAGAGCAAATGTCCTCATAGTCCAGAATACCCATGTGTTCTGAGACTTTGAGTTTTGCTTGCCAACAATCAGAGCAGTTTTCTTTCAAATTGTTTGGTAAACTCTAGCTCTATGTTCTCCATAAGCTGTACAGCAGCATCCCAGGCATAGGCACCAAAATGGAATTGATCCATTTCAAGTGACAGGCTTAAAATTAAAAATTAGATTAGGGTTCATATAATTACTGTCATGTCCCAGGACATCATTTCAGAGTGTTTGGCATCCCTTCTTTTATTTGAGCATGCCTGGCCATCCAGGTCTGAAGGGAAACTTTAGGACCTCCTAGAGGAATAGACCTCATGGTTCTATGGATAAAAGTGGATTTTCTGAGGTAAGCATAGTCAAGAGAAGTTGATTTAAAGTTTCCTTGAGGAAAAAAAAAATAAAAAAGAACATTGGCTTGACTTTTTCATGTCAGTGGCTTTTCTGTAGGCTCCATAAGCAGCAGAATTTGTATTAATCCCCGGTCAAATTTAAGGGTGAGTCTATATTTCCCTAATTCAAAGATAAAATCAAAGATTCTTCCTTGACAGAGTATCTATGTCAAAGATTCTTCATTGAAACCTTTTTGAACCTAGAGTTTACCTTGAACTGAAGGAAAAGTCTCAGAAACATTAGGAAAAACATCTAAGGTTCAGTCCATAATATCAGCAAGCTCTGTGGGATTCCTCAACCTAAATGTATGTCCAAGCCTGCTTTGGACAAACTGGTATGATCTGAGGCTCCCTTTGCTTCAGTGGGAATATGTGATGCCTCCTTAAGTAAAGGTAGAAGGAGTGAGTAGCCCTGGGGAGAAAGGAGTTGCTGATATCCTTGTAACAGGAGAGATGATCAGAGTATAAAATTCCCCATAATATTTTGAGCAAAAATTAAATTGCTTACCTTAGCTCATGAGGTCCTAGCATTGCCACAACTTCTGACAGTTCTTCACAGCCTGGGGTATCCATATCCTTAGCTGAATTAGCAAGGCACCAAATATAGATACCATGATTCATGAAAAGCTTCGGATTGTATCCTCAGCATGATTGCCTCCTAAGAATTATGTTCAACCAACCAGAACTGAGTTATAATGATGATTTCACACAATGTCATGTGACTATACTCAAGAAAGTGGCATAAGGTTCCAGGATTGGCCTCCTCCTCTTGATTTCTGTGAACTTTGAGCAGAGGGAGCAATTCTCCTTGGTCAGAGGTAAAATATCCCATGGGTTCCTGAACGGAAGGGATTTTTATGATTGCCCATTGCATCAAAGGTGTACATTTTATGACCTTGATCATCACAGGAAGGAAAATACTATAGGTTTGGAAAGTAGAAAGTCCCTCAACCCTGTTGGACAGTAGGGGAGTTGCCCTGTTCACCTTCTGTAGAGGAGTTTGTTCCAGGCACTCCAGGCCTCCACATCTTCAGAGAACTCTAAAAAATTCTTATCTCTTAGGACTCCATGAAGATTTGACAGCAATCTGAGGTTTCTTCTGACAAGTTGGCTCAAAGTACCTGGATTTGTTGTCTATTAAACTTACAACAAAGCACACAGGTGTGGGTGTAGTGTCCAGTTACCTTTCTGATGACCAGCTTAAAGAGAGCCTTGTATCCAGACTGAGGTTTTTATACATTGGCCATGGGACTTGACTCTGGAGTTCTGTGAGGTTTGTTTTGTTTGTTTGTTTGTTTTTGGTGGTCAAAAGTGTATTCCCTAACCAATAAGGTCTGAGGAAGAAGCTCTTAGTTGAGTGGTAGACCTGATTCCACCATGAACAAAGACTGAAACTCTTGTGTATTCTTGGTACCAAGGATTCAGCCTGAAGCACACTAGAGCTGAGCCTGAATATTTGAGATAAACTTCTCACTCACAAGGTCAGTTCTATACCTTGCTTCATCAGAGAGGCATGTCTCAGACCCTTCCAGTGCAGAAGGAGGAAGAATAAAGAGTTTTACTCAAGGTCAGCTGACCCCTTTGGCACACACATAATGTCAGGGGATACTATGATTAGAGGAAGCAAGGTTTAGGTGCTCTTCAAAAGATAAACCAACTGGGTGTCAGCCCCCTTGAAGTTATGGGATACTTTACATCTGAGGGGGCCTGACGTGATGGAGTTGATATTTATGCTGGAGGTATAAATTATCCTGGGTCTAGAAGGGTACATCTGAGTCCCCATTGTAACTTCATCAATGCTATTGCATGCTGATAGTAAAAGAGCCAACTTTGTGGCTTTCTTAAAATGTTGTTGGGGTCTGTTGATAAGTCCTTTGCTTATCATGTCATATGTATCAGGGCATCTTCAGTTATTGAGGACCTATGTGACACCTTTGTTCTGAAGTGGTAATTCTGAGGGAAATTAACGAAATTCTGAGGTTTCTGGTTCTCATATGATAATGCTGCCTTCAATACTGGGGAGTTTCTAACATATTTGATTTCGGGGGTTACATCTGAATCCCCCTTGAGTTATTGGTGTAAGTTGTGAGTCACATAGGTTCTATTTCATGTATGTGGGTATACTGTCATTGTCTTCAGACACACCATAAGGTGGCATCAGGTCACATGACAGATGGTTGTAGTACAAGAAGTGATTGCTGAGAATTGAACTCAGGACCTGTGGAAGAGAAGTCAGTGCTTTTAACTGCTGAGCCATCTCTCCAGCCCCAGCACATTGGTTCTAGACAGGTAAGATGAAGGTCACTTAGGCTATTGGGGATGATCTGAGAATCCCTGGTTCAGAATGGGCATATCAGAAGTTCCCTTGGTCCATACAGTAGTTTAGAAGATCTGTGGTTCTTAAGCTGTAGGTCTGAACCTTACCAGAGAAGAATGCCTGGAGTGTTTTTGAATTCCTAATTTAGACAAAGTGTACCTGATGACTCCTTGAGCCACTGAGAGTGATTTAAGCTCCACTTCAAGCATGGGGGGACAGTGTGAGTCTTCTTGGTGCTGAAGGGATAATTCTGAGGTTTGTGTGTCAGAAACAGGACTTGGAGGACACATTGACAGAGTGATAATGTTGATGTATCCACAAACAATCTATAAAGGATGCCATCCTTTAGAGGCAGAAAGGTTCACACCATGTTGGGGAAAGTAGAAATGCCAAAGACTATTGTATCTGTACAAGATCAAGGGTCGATGTGGAGAGGAGAGAAGGCCTGAATATTTCATGATTGAGACTTCCTGGGAAGCTAGAACACACAAATCCTGCAGGCCATGCAACAGCTTAATCAATCTCCAGTGTGCTAGGAGACATTTCCCAGCTAGTTCTCCTGATAAATCTGCTGCCTACTTCTAAAAATGGGAAGGCTTTCTCATTTTTGCTGGTCAGCTTAATGTCTATGTCCTGGGTTCATTAACGTGCTGGCTACTCTTAAGCTCTGAGACTTCAGGAACCCGAGTCCTGATCCTTGGACAGGGGTAATTAGGTCAGAGGATCAGAATAAGAAGCACTTGGTGCACCTTAGATCAAGGGAGTGGATTTTTCATGGACTAGATCAGATCTAGTAGGTAGGTCTAGGTCCTCAATGTTCAGGAGAATCACATAATACTCTCCATGAGGTGAAAATTATATAGCACATTCTTCTGGATACAATTGTGAGCTAATCTTAATCAGAAAGGGGATTCTTGTCCTGCTTTTAGTCACAGGGGCATAGATGAGGCTTCAATGTGCATCTGAGGCAGCTAGGAGTGGAAATTGTAAGTTTGATATACAGTTGATGAAAAGAAAAAGTTCTAAATTCATGTTGTTCATAAGGGGCATAGAAAGGGAAAATATGAGGGCAGCTTCTGTATCAAAAAAGAACTGAAAATGCCAGAGTAAGAGAGAGTAGGGCCCAGGCCACCCTCTTGAAATGGACTGCCTTACAGGTTCCGTTTGGCAGGCTGGGGAGCTCTGGTGTGTCCCTGGGCAGAAGGAGGAAGTCAGAAGCAAGGAGTAAGTCGTAAGCCTCCTAGAGCATTTTCGATATCTCTTTTGTCATAAAAAGCACCGGTGAGGCCCAGTTTCTTAGATGGAGCATTTGAGGGGCCACCTATTTCAGCCTGAAGCATTATGTGCCTTTCTGAAACAGGGATCACAAAGCCAGTGTCCCTTTGGTGAGAACTGGAAAGTCTGAGTCCACATTGGTCTGATTGAGAAGGTCCGACACCTCCTTTAGGGAAGAGGAAAGAACTACAACTCCCCTTTTGCAGTGCGATCCTGTTGAGATTGATTTTCAAATGATGTGTATATTTGTGGCCTTCTAGGTCACAAAGGGGGAACCCAAATTCATATTGTAATGATGGGTCTCTCCAAGGACAGGAGAGAGCAGGTACCACATCCTCTGCTTGAGATATTGTATGTTTGTCATATCTTCGCATAACAGGGAATGTTCCAAAAGGGAATTTGGTACTCGCTTTTGGAGGTATGAATGCCCATAGGATAGGCACAAAAGCTATGGGCTCCCGTTTGGCAATTCTGGAAGTTTTCTCTCCCTCTTGGACATTAGGAATATGTTTTGAGTCCTCCTTAGTAGAAAAAGAAAGGCTGATATCCTCTTGGGGTGATGATGAGTGTTGCACACCTCTATGGGGACTGTCTCCATCTGGAGATGACTCAATGCATTCTTGATCTGTAGGGGAAGCTTGCAGGGCTCCTTGGGTAACAGAGGCTTTCCTCTGTTTTCTCTTGGTAAAAGTAGCATGTCTGGGAATCTCATGAGGAAGGTGGGATGCCTGAGGCTGTCTTCATGAGAAAGAGTGGTTCGCATGCACACTTCTGTAAGGATGGAGGATGGCTTATCAACCTCATGCTCTGAATTGGAAGCTTTGGTGTCCCATTGGTCAGAAGGGGCTTTTTCTGATGGGGTTTCAGTAGACTTAGATGGTCTGTGAATGCCTTGGCTTGGTAGGGGACTTCTGAGGCCCACCTCATGAGATGGTGAGCATCTGCAGGCTCCTTTAGCAGAATCAGAAGTGGTGAAGTTTATGTTAGTCATAGTTTTAAGCTTTACACCTCTTTCTTAAATTTGCAAACTCTTACCCAAATTTTGGAAGAATGGCAGTGTTTCCAGCCCGCATGTTTTGAGCGCTCATATTTCAGGCCCTCTTGATCTACAGAGGAAGGGCTTGGTCTTGTTTTCCTCAATTTAGAAGGTGTGGGGCAATCTCCTGGAGGAGGAGAATGACTGAGACCTTTTTTACAAAGAATACTAGATCTGAAACTCAATTGAGATGATTTTAAGGGGGAGATGCTCCTTTGAGGAGTAGAGGTAGGACTGGATTCCTTTTCTGCATACTTGGAAGATGTGAGGCTACTTACGGCAGAAGAGATACATTTTAAGGCAACAAGTTCTGAAAGGCAGTATCTGATATCCCTTTCAGGAATTGGGACATGTTTCAATATCCTTTGGTTAAATTTCAAACGTCTAGGGTTCTTTTTGAGATAAGAGAAATTTCTCCATCCATCTTCACGAGGAGGGGTAGGAATAATATCCCCTTCTGCACAAAGGGACAGTCCCCGAAACTCTGTTGAAAAGGAAGTATCGACGGTTTCTTGGTGAGATGTCACAGGTTTTAGAGGCCCCTGGGTAGGTTGAGAAAGTTCTAGACTTTCCTGGGGAAATGCTGGTGTTCTCAGGATCCCTTGTTCAGATACTAAAGGGCCCAGAGCACCTTCATTGGGTTTCAAAAGACACAGAGACCCTAACACAGATGCCAAAGCTTCTGGAGTCCCTGGCACAGATTCTGAACTCTTAGAAATGGATTGTGTATATGTCAGAGGTTCTTCTGTCTCTGGACTAAGTGGTGAAGGAGCTGGTAATTTGGGAGAATCTTGTGTGGCTGACAAAGATTCTATGACCTCTTGGGTGACAGATGGTATTTCTGTACTATTTTGCATACATGCCCATATTTCTAGTGTGTCCTGGGAAGAATCAGAAAGTCCAAGATCTTCTGGATTGGATGGTAAATATCCTAAAGCCTCCTTTTCCAACCAGTGTCCTGGAGGCTCTTGAGGTAACAAGGAAGTTTCTGTAAGCCCTTGGGAAGATATTGATGTTTCTAGTACACCTTGGGCAGACATGGAAGGTCTCCAAGACATTAAGACAGAATGTTACTCTTTCAAATCCAATTGGACAGATGGAGAAGGTCCTAGACTCACTATGGTAGATGCTGAAATTTCCAAAGCTCGTGATGAAGCATTGGATATTCCTGGATTGCCATGTGTACAGGTACAAACTTCCAGGTTACGCTATAAAGACAGCCAAGAGCCTCCAGCTTCTTGAACAGATAACAAATGTCCTGGATTCCCTTGAGCAGATAGGGACAATGTCAAAGGCTCTAGGGCAGATGATATAGATCCTAGTGTTCCTCGATCAGATAAAGAAATTACCATGGGTCCTTTGGAAGAATGCATAGATCCTGAAGGATCTGAAGCAGATGGATCTGTTTGTTGAACCCCTTGTAGAGAATTCAAAGACTCATTTGGTCCCTGGAATGAAGTTAAAGGTCCCTCTGTAGCTTTAGAGAGGTCAAAAGGCTCTTCTGTGAAAGGGAAGATCCAAAAGGCTTAGGGAAGAAAGTGAGGATCTAAGTTGGGCAGAAATTGCAAGTTCCAGAGGTGAGTCATTGGATATCACATGTACTGGGGTAGCTGTTGAAAATTTTTGTGCTCCTCATGCAAATGATGAATATCCTAGAGCCCCCTGGGGAGGCAGCAATGTTTCTACAGAGCCTGTGTATTTGCTGAAATCCTCAGAGATCCCTGGTCAGATCTCAAAATCCTTGCTGTATTTTGAGCAGGGTGGTTATATCCCTGACACACTGGTAAAGATGGTGAGTCTGCTACTGTGTAGTGTGTAGATGTGGAGTGAGTTCCTATACCTTGTGTATGTAAAGAAGGACTTGAAAACCTTTTGGAAGATGTAGAATGTTGGGTAGACCTTTGTGGACATGTGGACAGATGTATGGTCCCCTTGTGCAGAGACTGGGACTCACACCTCCTTGAGCAGAATCAGAAGATCCTGGAGTCCTTTGTTCTGAGGATGAAAGACCCAGAGGATTATGAGAACATTCATAGCATTGTGATGTATTCATTATTGCCTGGGCTGAGATAGAAAGTTTCAGAGGCCCCTGGGCAGATTGCAAAGGTGCTAGATACCCTTGACCAAATGGGAAAGTCTTTGAACCTCCTTGGTCAGAACAGGAATGTCTACCAGGTGTTGGCGATGATGATGGCAATGTTCCTAGATTTGCTGAAGTAGACTGAGAAGATGCTACAGCCTGCCTCACTTGTGAAAAAAGGCCTAAAGCACTGTGTGACTCTTCATATTGTGCAAATATCCCTGTGGCATCTGTTGAATTTTCTCGATTTCTTTGTTTGGGGAAAAATGAACTTTGCATGAGCAAAGTTCCCTCTTTTGCCCTGGAAAATTTCTTGTGTTTTTGAAAAGATGACAAAGCTTCTAGAACCTCTGGAGTAGATACAAGATGTTCCTGAACACCCAGTACTGATGGTGTAGGATAAAAGGTTTCTTGAGATTTCTGACTAGGTAGGAAAGATCGAGTGTCCCTTGGGAAACCTGGGGATCTTTGTGCAAAATGATGGGTAGTTGGAGAAAATTCTACTTCTGTCTGACAAGAAGTTGGAGGATGCAAAGTATCTTGAGCAAATGAAACACTTTGTGTATTCCCCTGTTTAAAATTGGGCTTTTAGATACCCTTGGGAAAAACAGAAATGTCCGAAAGCATCTTGGAAAGATGAAGAACCTAGGGTTCCTTGTGAAGATAAACAAATTCCCAGAGACATCTGCTCAGATGACACAGATTCTGGTCGCACCTGAGTATTTTGGGTAGACCCCAGATGTCCTGGAGTGGGAAGCAAAGTTCCCACTGTCTACCTTGCAGACATGGACTTTCCTACTTTGGCTTTTGCCAATAAGAAATGACCCCTAGTGCCCTGAGCAGATGCATAAAACCCTACAGTTGTTTCCTTAGATTTAGTCCCTTCAGGTATGCAAGGTCCCAGAGATCCTTGCTCAGATCTCAAAGATGATGGTGACACCTGTAATAATGTAGTATGATCCAGGTGCAGTTCAGCACATCTGGAAGTGTCTGAAGTCCCTCAGGTAGAAGGAGAATATTCATTTGTTTTTGAAACTGCTGGGGAAGGAGCTGAATGCAGTAGAGCCCCTTCAGCAGATCCAGAGATATGAGTCATTGCCTGGGCTGAGATGGAATGTGTCAGAGGCCCCTGGGATGATGCAAATGTGCTAGGTTCACGGGACTAGATGGGAATGTTTCTGCACCTCCTTGAGTAAAAGATGAATGTGTACCAGGTTCTCGAGGTGATGGTGGCAAAGGTCCTAGGGTAGGCAAAGCATATGTAGAAGATTCAGTGTTCTCCCTCACTAGAGGCAAAGGTCCCGAGGTAGTCTCTGTGTGTTTACATTGTCCCATGAGCAATATCCCTGTGGAATCTACGGAAGGTTCTAGATTCCTTCGTGTGGATGACAAAGAACTTTGCACAGGCAAAATCCCCTCTGCAGCTGTGGAAAGTCCTTACACTTTTGAGAGGATAGCACATATCCTTGAGAGTCTTTACTAGATAGAGAATGCTCCTGAGATCCTAGTACAGATGGTGAGTGTTTCCCATCTGCTGGTGAATATGAAATGGATTTTTGAGATTTCTGGCTAGGTAGTAACGGCCCAATATCCCTTGAGGAAGCTGGGGATCTTTGTCCAGAAAATTCAGAAAGGGGAGAAAACCTCATACATTTCTGGCAATAAGTTGGATGTTGCACAGTCTTTGGAGAAGACGGCACAGTTTGTACACTCCCTTGCCTAGTTGTGGACAGATTTAAAGACGCTTGGTCAGAAAGGCAATGTCCAGAAGGCTCTATGGAAGAAGAAGAGCCTAGAGTTCCTGGTGAAGAGGAAGAAATTCCCAAAGGCTTCTGATCAGATCCGAGTGATTTGTGTGGACCCTAAAGGTCCTGGAGTGGGAGGCAAAGTTCCCACAGACTGCTTTGCAGATATTGGCTTTCCTACTGTGGCTTGTGCAGATAAGGAATGCCCCCTAGTACCCTGAGCAGATGCAGAAAACCCTACAGTTGTTTCCTTAGATTTAGTTGCTTTAGATGAGAAAGGTCCCACAGTTCCTTGCTCAGATCTCAAAGATGATGGGGACACCTCTAGTGATGTAGTAAGATTCAGGTGCAGTCCAGCATATCTGGGAGTGTCTGAAGTCCCTTGGGTAGATGGAGAAAAAAAATACAGCAACTCATTCATCATCTTTACTTTGTGCTTGCAGGCTGGTTGCAATTATCTTGTAAGCATTAAAAATCAGTCTAACATACTGCCTATGTTCCATAGGGTTTCATTGAAGAGAGGAGACATCATGACTCAGGCAACTCTTAAAGGAAAATTTAAATGAGGTTGTCTTACAGTTTCAGAGGGTCAGTACATTATTATCTTGGTAGGAAGCATGGCAGCACCCCGGTAGAGGAGGTGCTGGGGAAGGAACTAAGTGGTCTATATCTTAGTCTGAAGGCTACCAGAAGGAAGCTTGTGGCCACAGGTAGGAAGGAAGAGGATCGATTTTTGTCTCTGATCAGAGATTGAGCACTACACAAAAGCAAGCCTACACAATGATACACTTCCTCTATCAAGCCAACACCTTGTAATAATGCCACATACCATGGGCAAAAGATATTCTAATCAACACACTGCGTCATAGGACATAAAGAAAGATACTGCATGATTGCATTCCTCTAGTCACAGGTGCGACATACCTACAAGCTTATATGAACACACACACACACACACACACACACACACACCAATCGGATATGCACGTGCATACATATATATTTGTCTATTTATTTACTTACTTACCTACTTACTTACTTACTTACTTACTTACTTACTTACTTACTTACTTACTTACTTACTTACTTACTTATTTTGTTTTAAATTTGTTGGGTAAGAACTTTCTACATACACATAAATGAGTTTTAGCAAATTCATCCCTATCTTCTCCTCCTTGAATTGTTACCCATTTCTCCTGTATCACTTTTATCCTTAATTACATTTTCATTTTTATATAGACGGCTGTGTAGTGCCATGCCCTGAGCAATCGCATTCATGCCGCAAGCAATCACTGAGAAGAGCCGTGCGTGCCACAAGCAATCGCCATTATAAGATGGTGATGGCCTCCCCTGTGCCTAACTAGTAAACAAGCCTTGTACGCAGGTGCAAGAGTGAGCTCACTCCTAGTCACTGTCCATTCTCGGGGCATAATAGTGGGGTGATGGGCAAGCAACGAATCAGGAGATGTCACGTCACATCAGGTGCTGAAACGTCATGCTGTTGGCTATATAAGCAGCGCCATTTTCCCGGATCATGGTCTTCCTGATAAGTAAGCAATAAATCTTTTGCCACAGAAGATTCCGGTTTGTTACTTCTTTCTTGCCGGTCGAGTGGGATGCAATAAGTGGCACCGAGGAACCCGGGAACTTTATACCATCACACCAGTGCAAGGAAGATCCCTTGTTCGCGGGGCGGAATCAGAACTGCGGGATGAAAGGCTCTGTAAGGTACATACAGTTTTGAAATTTCTCCAGAGTTAGACACCCTTTTGATTGTTTGCACAGCGATTGCACTTTTCCTTTCAGTTTCGTTTTTCTTCCACTGCTTCCACTGCTGACTGGTTCTTAGTCACGGTCAGGCCTGGATAGCGCCTGGACAGCGACCAGTTTCAGTCACGGTCAGGACTGGACAGTGCCTGGACAGCGTCCATTTTCAGTCACAGTCAGGACTGTACAGCGGCAGTATGAGAATCTCGCATTCTATAATAGTGGCCTTACACTCGGTCCTGAAGCACTGTGGCCTAAAATGTACCTTAGAGGGATTTGTCAGGGAGATAGACAATGTGGCACCATGGTATGCTTGCTTAGGGTCATTTAGGCCTTTTCATGGGCCTTGATCCTGAGGAAAAGATATAAAAAGAAAAGAATGCCTTGGGAGAGATTAGAAAAGGGATGGAAAGGGAGAGAAGAAGGGAGATCCAGGTGGAGAGGCACATAAGGAAAGGAGCCTCTACCTGCCACTAGATGAGTTTAAGCAGCTAGCTCTTAGTAGCTCAGAATCTGATGAAGGGCTTAGCTCCTCTGAAGAAACGGACTTGGAGGAGGAAGCAGTTCATTATAAGGGAGAAAGGTACCTGCAAGATAAAATGCAAGCTACTCAGTGCAGAAAAAGTCCAACAACGACTGGTGACAGCCAGCTTGCTGCTCGGCCTTGGGATTGTTGGCTTCAGTGTCCTTGTGAACCTCTGCCTTATGTGCATAGGTAGTTGTCAATTTTTGCCTACACCTCATGTAGGGGTAAACCCTCGAGGATTCAGGCCATTACAAGTCTGGCAAATGGATGACACTCATATTTCCTCCTTTGGGAGAAATCAGTACTTACATGTTTCCTTTGACACCTGCAATGGTGTAATGTTTGCCACACCTTTAACAGGGGAAAAAACCTCTCATGTTATACAGCACTGCCTAGAAGTGTGGAGTGCTGGGGTAAGGCCACAATTCTTAAAACGGATAATGGGGTAGCATATACTTCTACTAAATTTCAGCAATGTTGTCATCAAATGGATGTCACTCACTTGACTGGCCTTCCTTATAATCCTCAAGGACAAGGCATTGTGGAATGTGCCCACCACACACTCAAGTCTTATCTTATAAAACAAAAAGGGGGAGTTGATGAGACTCTGCCCTCAGTGCCAAGAGTAGCAGTATCTATGTCACTCTTTACACTTAATTTTTTGAATCGTGACGAGCAGGGACGTTCTGCAGCTGAGCGACATAGTTCAGACCCTGATAGACCAAAAGAAATGGTCAAACGGAAGGATGTTTTAACTGGTCTCTGGAAAGGCCCGGATCCTATCTTAATCAGATCCTGGGGAGCTGTTTGTGTTTTTCCACAGAGTGAAGACAACCCATTTTGGCTGCCGGATTGACTCACCCGCAGGATATTCATCAAGGATGGTGCAAAAATGCTGACCTCCTGAGGACTGTTCCTGATCCTGACAATGCTGAACTTGTCTCAGGTTCCTAGTATAATGGGTGAACAGATATGTGCTATTCTCTCGACTTTCCCTAAACCAATGTCAGTTCGCCATGATACTATAGTTTTCCAAATTTTCCAAATTTCCAAAATTCTTTACTAATAATAAAACAGTGGATTTGCCATATTTACCCTATGATCCAACTCGTTATTATCATTAGGAGAAAATCACTCCTTACTAGAACAGGGTTTTTTATGTTTTCAAATTAATGGACAAGGACATTGTATCAACCTCCCAGCCTGAGCTTTAGGGAGGTTTAATGAGCACCAAGGAGGTTGGGTGAGCACAACCCAAGATAATTCTAATGTAGATATAACCTTTACAAATCGGACCTTTTGGCAGGAGGCAATTTGGGTTAATGGTACATTTGTACCACCTAACTTTTCAGACAAAGAATGTCCCCACCAACCAAAAATAGCCCCTCATTGTGTCTTGGAAGATGAAGGTCTGATCCTGCCTTGGTCTGATTGTCGATCCTCCATCACTTGTTGGGCAGATCAGAGTAAAACTTTTTCCTTTTCTTCCAACATGACAGATGACCCAAAGAATGAATTTTTTATGAAAAAGAGATTTTTCATTCAGGACTTTAGAATGCATTCCTTTCACAAGTGGGTGCTTTGGGGAGTCAATGGCAATTGTACAGATTTCAATCCTTTGATTTTTATCCAGGGAGGAGCATTTGTAAAGGCTTCTTTTACTGGCATCTCAAGATTTGCTCAGCACTGGGGAATACATGATGCCTCCCAGGACTCTTATGGACATACTAATATCAGAGTAGAGATCACTGGGTTCAATAAAACTTTGGTAAACCAGATTATTTATACATCTCCCACAGTCTGTGTTTACCCCCCTTTCTTGTTTATATTCTTTCAAGTGATTCATTTGAAGTCTGTTCCAATGATTCTTGATGGATTTCTCAATGTTGGCATGTAACAATAAACACCCATGCCATGGTGCCACGGATCCCACTTTGGGTCCCTGTTCTGGTGGAAACACCCTCCACCTTGAAAGTAAATGGGAGAAATGCTCTAAAGATACATGAAGTACACACTAGATTAGTTGAAAAGTGGAAAATTAGCTGATAAGAGCAACTGTTGTTTGGGCAGTGGTGCTTTATGCCTTTATTCTCATCACTTGGTTGGCAGAGGCCAAGAATGTCTGAGTCTGAGACCAGCTTGGTATACAGAGTGATTTCCAAGACAGCCAGGTCTACACAGAGAAACCCTCTCTCAAAAAACAAACAAACAAACAAACAAACAAACAAACAAACAAAAAGCACCTGTTCTATGAAGAGGGCCGGGCACAATGCACCCACATAGTGGCTTACAATTTATGCACAGCTACAGTTTTAGAGAATCACTGCTCTCTTTTAGCTTCTGTAGGCTATAGAGGCATAAGTGAGAGAGAGGACATGAGCAGACTAGCACAGAAGTGAGAGAGGGCATAGCACATAGGTGAGAGAGAGTTCCTGAGCACTCTAGCACATAAGGGAGAAAAAGGTGCTGGGCATCCAAGCACATAAGTGAGGCAGAGAAGGCCTGCACATCCTAGCACACTCTTGTAATCAAGCTCAGTACTAGGAAGGTGGAGGTGGGAGTTTACCAGGGATTGTAGGGAATCTGGATGTTCTCTTCTGATCTATTAGGACAGCATGGACTGTTCTGTTGTGGGTATGTACATACAGAAAAAGTACACACATTTTAATTTTTATGCACATAAATAAATAACAAAAAATATTACAGTTGAAATTAGTAGTGCCATTTCCAGTACTTTCATGTTACACATTTGTTCATGTATTTTCAAGTCTGCAAATGCTTATCAACCTAGAAACTGGAAATCATTTGTCTTAAAGATGGTAGCTCATTTCCACCTCCTGAGACCTCCCTTCTAATCAATGGTGCCTGGTACTCCATGACAGCATACACAGGGTATATTCAGCCAAAGGGTGAAATCCCTGGATTAGACCTGTTTTCTCCATCTGGCATCACAAAGGGTCCTCAGAGTACTACATGTGGGTCTCTCCTGATAACGTTTTATTTATTTGTTTGTTTGATTTTGTATTGTTTTTTATTTTTGTTATTGTTTTGTTTTTTATTTGTTTTATTTTTGTTTTTTTTTTGGTTTTTGTTTTTGTTTTGCTTTGTTTTTGTTTTGCTTTTTTTGTTTTTGTCTTTGTTTTGCTTTGTTTTGTTTGTTTGTTTGTTTGTTTGTTTTTCCCATTGAGCAGACAAGCAAGGAAAGGTGCGGTTGTGAAGGAGTTCACTTCTGAATGACCTGGAAGAGATAACCAGCTCTGATCAGGGTTATTGGACTGTTAAAGGATGTGTGACTGGAGAGAAATCTCAGTCCCAAGAGGCCACTATGTGAGGAAAAACCTCCCGATCTGCCTTTTCCTACGGCTTCTGAGGGTTAAATGAAGGAGGAAGATCATATTTTTTTTCTCTTTTTTTCCATTTTTTTTTAACTAAGAAGACATTATAGTTTTTAAGAGAAGACTGGCTCTTAAGAAAATGATGGTTATTCCAAAGGAAGATTACTTATTACTTTTGGACTTTGATGATGAAGAAGATGACATAAATATTTCGGAGGAGTCTCTTTCTGAAGGTTACTGCATATTCAGTGTTGGGTATTAATTGTGTGTTGTGCAGTTCACTAGACTTTTACCTAGTCACCTGAAACGGAAGAAGTCTTTTCTCAGAGATTTTATATAGTTCATTTGAAATTTTACCTATCTATCTATATCTATATATTCTTATACCCGAGTTTTAGCAACACATATAACTACTCTTGACATTGTAGTCACAATATGTTGATAAAAAATAACTTGTTATGATTTTGCCACCAGAAAATACCTGAACATTGTTCCAATAATATGTTTGCAAAACCTGAATTTATTTCAAGAACATTACAAATAATTTATTTCATTCCTTTTTTATTATTTATTTTCTTTTTTTTTCTTTTTTTTTTTACATTTCAAATGTTATTCCCTTTTCTATTTTCCCCTGCAAAAATCCCAGTCCTCTCCCCTCTATCCCTGCTTTCCAACACACCTACTCCCAATTCCTGGCCCAGGCATTCCCAAAACTTGGTCATAGGAACTTTACAAGAACAAGTGTCTCTCCTCCCATTGATGACATACTAGTCCATCCTCTGCTACATATGCAGCTGTAGGCATAAGTCACAACTTATGTTTACTTTGATTGGAGATTTAATCTCAGGGAACTCTGGGAGTACTTGTTAGTTGTTTTTCCTCATAGAATGTTCCTTGTGTACTTTCTCTAGCTCCATAATTAGGGACCCTGTGCTCAGTCCAATGGATTTCTGTGAGCATCCACTTCTGTATTTGTCAGGAAATGGCAGATCGTGTCAGGAGACAACTATATCAGTCTCCTGTCCCTAAGCTCTTGTTTGGCTCTTCAACAGAATCTGGGTTTGGTGGTTGTTTATGGTATGGATCACAGAATGAAGCAGTGTCTGGATTCCTTCAGTCTTAGTTCCAAACTTTTTCTCTGTAACTCTTTCCATGGATCTTTTGTTACCAATTCTAAGAAGGAACGACATATCCACACTTTGGTCTTCCTTCTTGTTGAGTTTCATGGGTTTTGCAAATTTTACCTTGTTTTTTTCTGAGCTTCAAGGATAACATCCACTTATCAGTGAGTATATATCATGTGCTTTCTTTTGTGATTGAGTTATCTTACTTAGGAACATATCATCCAGATCCATCCATTTGTCTAAGAATTTCATGAATTCATTGATTTTAATAGTAATGTAGTATTTCATTATGTAAATGTACTATATTTTCTGTATTCATTCCTCTGAAGACGGGCATCAGGTTTATTTTCAGCTTCTTGCTATTATAAATAAGGATGCTATGAACATAGTGATGCATGTATCCTTATTACAAGTTGGAATATCTTCTGGATATATGCCAAGGAGGACTATTGCTGGATCTTCAGTAGAACTATTACCACTTTTCTGAGGAAACCCCATCTGCTTTCCAGAGTGGTAGTACCAACTTGCAATTCCACAAGCAATGGAGGAGTGTTCCTACTTCACCACATACCCACCAGCAACTATTGTCATCTGAGTTTTAGATCTTAGCCATTCTGACTCTGTGAGGTGGAATTTTAGGGTTATTTTGACTTTCTGTTCCCTGATGATTAAGGATTTTGAACATTTATGAGGTGCTTCTCAGCCATTCAGTGTTTCTTAATTTGGAATTCTTTGTTTAGAACCATCCCCATTTTTTAAAATAATGTTATCTGATTTTCTGGAATCCAGCTTCTTGAGTTCTTTGTATATATTGAATATTAGTCCCTTATCTGATTTAGCATTGATAAAGACTTTTTCCCCGTTTTGTTCTAATGATAGTGCCCCTTGCCTTACAGAAGTTTTGCAATTTTGAGGTCCCATTTGTCTATTTTTAATCTTATAATAACAGCCATTGCTGTTTTGTTCAGGAATATTCCCCATTTAACCTTGTCTTCGAGGCTCTTCCACACTTTCTCCTCTATAAGTTTCAGTGTCTCTGGTTTTATGTGCAGTTCCTTGATCCAATTAGACTTGAGCATTGTACAATGAGATGAGAACAAATCAATTTGCTTTCTTCAATATGCTAACTGCCAGTTGAGCGAGCACCATTTTTTGAAAATGCCATTTTCTTTCTACTGGGTTGTTTTATCTCCTTTGTAAAAGATCAAGTGACCTCATGAGTTTGGGTTCATTTCTCTGTCTTCAGTTCTGTTCCATTTATCTACCTGTCTAACACTATTCCTGTACCATGAAGTTTTTATCATAATTGCTCTGTAGTACAGCTTGAGGTCAGGCATGGTGATTACAAAAGACATTCTTCTATTGTTGAGTATAGTTTTGGATATAGTAGGTTTTTTTTTTCAAGATGAATTTGCAAATTGCCCTTTCTAACTCAGTGAAGAAATGAGTTGGAGTTTTGATGGTGATTGCAATGCATATCAGATTGCTCTTTGAAAGATAGCCATTTTTACTATATTAATCCTGCCAAATCATTAGCATGGGAGATTTTACCATCTTCAGAGATCTTCTTTGATTTCTTTCTTGAAGAAACTTGAAGTGTTTATCATACATATATTTCACTTTCTCAGAGTCACACCAAGGAATTTTATATTATTTTTGACTACTATGAAGCATGTTTTTCCCTAATTTCTTTCTCATACTATTTGTCTTTTCTGCAGAGAAATTCCACTGTTATGTTCAAATTAATTCTAAATTCAGCTCCTAAGCTGAAAATGTGTATCAGGAATAGCTTTTCTCTGTTGTAATTTTTGGGGTCATAGATACATGCTATCATATCTTCTGGAAATAGAGAAATTTTGACTTCTTCCTTTCCAATTTGTATTCATCTTTTTTCGTTTTTTTTTTTTTTTTAATGTGTGTAATTGCTCTGGCTAGTATTTCAAGTACTCTATTGAATAGGTAGGGAGAAAGTGGGCAGCCTTGTCCAGTCCCAGATTTTAGTGGGACTCCTTCTGGTTTCTGACCATTTAGATTAAAGTTAAATCCTGGGTTTTCTTTTCTTTTCTTTTCTTTTCTTTTCTTTTCTTTTCTTTTCTTTTCTTTTCTTTTCTTCTTCTTCTTCTTCTTCTTTTTTTTTTTTAGGTGTATGCCTTGAATTCCTGGTCTTTCCTGGACTTATTATGAATGGGCATTGTATTTATCCAACTATTTGCTATGCATCTAATCGAATAATCATGTGGTTTTTGTAGTTGAGTTTTTTTTTTTTTTTGTTTTCTTTTTTTTCTATAATGGATTTAATTGATGGTTTTCGATATTAAACTCTCCCTGAATCATAAGAAGGAGGCCAACTAGGTCATGATGGATTATCCTTTTGATGTATTCTCGGACTCGTTTTGAAAGGATTTTATTTAGTATTTTTGCATCGATATTCATAATGGAAATTGGAATAAAGTTTCCTTTCTTCATTAGGTTTTGTATAGTTGTAATCTTGCTTCATAGAACATATTAAATAGTGTTCCTTCTCTTTTAATTTTGCATAATAGTTTGAGGAGTATTGGTATTAGGTCTCCATGAATATCTGATAGAATTCTGAACTAAACCCATCAGACCCTGGGCTTATTTTTGGTTGGGAGACTATTAACGATTGCTTCTAATTCTTTAGGGGTGTTATGACCCACACTACAGTCTTGCCAGAAAGAATGCCCACAGGACACTCGGATCCTTCTGCAGTAAAGCTTTAAGGCATCTCGAGAGATAGATGATCAGCTTCAGGACAGGAGACCCAGAGAGCAGAAAACCCCTCCCTTATATAGGCTGTGAAGTACAGTTAGAAGTATGGTTGGAGACGTGCACCACCGGAATTGTCTGCCCACCATCAGCCTGATGACGCCATTGGAGAGACAGGGCTCAGGTAATGGAAAGATACCCCGATGCCTGTGCACACTCACCACGAGCAATAGTGACAATGGTGTTGTGAGCACCATCTTGTAATGGTGGCCGTGAGGACGGCTCCTCACATCTCACCCTTTTCTTTTATGTTAGAAGCAACAGGCCACACAGTATGGAGAGTGGAGATAGAGGTCAAATTCCCACTGTGCAAGCATAGGGGCCTTACACAAAACCTCCTTCCAGGCTCGTCACCCAGAGGGGTCTTGGTCAGCTCCCCTGTCGTTTTTCCTGGGGGGAAGGACACTAGGACACTCAACCTTCTTGAAAGATGACATATCTCCCAGAAAGAAGCTCAAATTAGACCACAACGCCATTCCAGTGCAGTGCTTAGCCCCAAAACACTCCTGGGCTGTTAAAGCACACCCGCTCCAACCCATGCAGCAAGACTCGCCTCAGGGTTTTGTGGAGCTGGATGTCCAGCAACCTTATTGCTTGAGCATCATCGATATTCATATATCGGGGGAAACACCCTGCTCCAAAGCAACAAGTGCCTGGGTTACTACCATCCTGTCCCTCCTTGTTTGGGATTTAAGTTTGCAGATCATCCATAGTAGGAGCAGTACTCCACTGTACACAGCCACTCCAAACAAACCACCCCCACCCATTGCTTGAAGTAGGAGAATGCTGCAGAAATCCAGGTAGAAAATCCTTCCATCAATGACATGTCAAGACATGTCGAATCGACTTATAAGATGGTGATCCTCAGCTCCCGGAGTGTCTGTTCAAATTCTATGGTCCAATTCTGTAACAAATAACAAGACAAAGCCTTTTACAGGTTAGCTGCTCTTGTAAAATTCTGAAATTGTAGTAAGGTGATACAGACGCTAGGAAGCTTATGTTTGCAACCCAGCTGAGGCATTTGCCAAAGAATATACACCTGCTCTTGGACCAGATCGATCCGTTGGTTTACCAACATGAGGCCTCTCTGTATCTGGGAGTTGGCCATTGCCTGGCTGTTCAGGGCCAATGTCACTCTTGCCTAAAGGTCATTTTATAGTTTGCGTTGTCTGAACCGTAGCAGACAAGGCAAGGGCCGAAACAGTGACAGAGGCAGCTACTGCTGCTATTGCTACCAAGCCAACTATAATAGCAGAGATTCCAAAATCTCTCTTTTCTCTAAATAAGCTTAAATTCTATAGGCTTCCACAGGAACTGGAAAAAATCTAGGCACATGAGTAACCAAAGCAAAGCAATACTTAGTAGCATCCCAACACAGGGTATAGAAACTTTCATTAAGCAAGCAATCTAATTCTAATTGATTATTATTTAAACTTTTATTACTTACAACCCACAGAAAGGGGGTCAAACACAAACCGGGGTGACAGTATAATTCACCCTTTTAAATGATTTATATTTAGTATTAGAGGAGGACCAATCGAAAGACCCCAAACCAGCACTCAAAGTGCCCTACCACTCAAAACCCATTTGGACCTTTTCACTATATCCACCTCCAATCGTTGCCATAGGTGAAAGATCGGTACAGCTCTCATTAACCCCACAAAGTAACCATTGATCAAAAGGGTTAGCATCTGCCCGATCAGAATCCATGAAGTTAAAATCATGTCCAGCAAGGATTTCATTAATCTCTACACTTACATGTGGGGAAAAGGAAAAAAAATCCTTCAACCACCCAAAAGGTTTTTCTGGCCTGGCACCCAGTCCAAGGAAGCATGGAGTCCTCTGAGGATCTTCCTTTACAAAAGGGTGCCGTTCTGGGTTGCTGGGGCAGTGCTTTCCTGGATTTATGACTAGGCCTCCAGCCTTGAATTATCAAGGCATTGGCTATTATTTCAGAGTGGGTTCCCCAAGCAGCTGCTTTCAACCAGGCCACTGATTGATTTTATAAGGATATACACTGGCGTTGGTCTTTCAAGTCAGAGATCATTACAAAGCACAGGCTTCCTTTGAGGGAGAAGTTCTGTTTTCCATCAGAACCTGAATTTGTCCATCTAATGGTAAAAAGGCAAGTCCCAGCTCCCTATCAGTAGTAAAGAAATGTGGAAAAACTTGTGCACTGTGCATGACAGGCATGAACAGAATGTTAGACATAATACCCCAACACAATTCCCCCGATATACTAGGAACCATGATCTCCAGTAGAAGGGTCATTATCCATCGTTGTTTCCAGAATTCCCTCTTTTGTCCACATCTTCTGAAGGGGAGATCTTTCAGATGAGGCATTCTGGAACCCAAAGGGGATTGTCTTCTTCCTGTGGAAAGACACAAATAACTCCTTTGGATCTTATTAAAATAGGATGCAGGCCTCTACATTTTCCAGTTAAGACAACTTTCCATTTGATAATTTCTCTAGATCTGTTTGGTTCTGAACAGTGACGATCAGTTGCAGTGTGGCCTTGCTCATCAATATTCAAAAAATTAAGAGTAAAGAGTACCATGGAGATGTCCACTCTCAGTGTTAAGGGTAAGAGCCTCATCGACTCACCCTTTCTTTTTGATAAGGTAAGTTTTAACAGTGTGGTGGGCACGTTCCACAATGCCTTGTCCCTGTATGGCAAACCAGTTAAATAAGTTACATTCCTCTGTAGACAGAATTGTTGAAAATTTTGAGAGGTGTAGGCTAGTCCATTATCTGTTCTAAGAAATTTGGGTTGTCCCCAAGCTTCAAGGCAATGTTGAATTACATGTGTGGCTTTTTCTTAGTAGAGGGATCAGTTTTACTGCCCTCTTTTCTCTCTCCCCTTCCTTCTGAATCCCTGGGAGGGCCCTTTTTCTTAGACATGTCTTTCTTTTTTCAAGCTCCCATTCTCTCATTCTGTTAGGTTTCTGACATACTGTCCTGAACCTCTTCTAGTATTCCCTGTCCCTCCACATTGGCTGTTTGGCAGGTTTTATCCTCTAGACAGTTTTATATTAGCTTGCAAATGCCTTGGTGCCCAGGCGTAAGTCTCCCTCTTTATGCTTAAGGTCAAGGTCACTTCCTAGCTTACTACATAAGGCTACAGTTAGAGACCCCGAACAAGAATACCAGGGAGAAATGCGATCCACTTCCTTAACAAAGTTCTGCAGCGTACTGGAGGCAACCTGCCTGTAATGCAGTGATCACTGACTTTGAGGAGGCCATGATAGAGTGAGTCCCTGCTCTTGATCTACACCCCATTTATAGTACTCCTTAAGCAAAGCGAAAGTAAACACAGTGCTCTGCTCCCTTATCTACGGAAGGCTTAGAAGATACCTCAGTGTTGCCACTTATCTACGTCGGACTGACAACACCTCATTTTTCAGCACCAGCCTCGATGGACAGAATAAGAAACAGAATGAGGGCCAGGGCAACCAAGACTAGAGCTTCTACTGCCCCTTCCTAGGGTGCATCTAGATTAAGACCGAAATCAATAGGGATAAGAGGGTCACGATGAGACATACCACTCCAAACTTACCTTTTCCCTGCAGTTCTGAATCCACCCCATCTCCAGGGGTTCTCGTCAATGCCAGTGATGTTGATCCTGGGTTTATGGCACCGGATGACCTGCGCTACCATCTCGCCAGCAAGAACACATGCAGGACACTCAGATCTTTCTGCAGTAAAGCTTTAATACATCTCCAGAGATAGATGAACAGCTTCAAGACAGGAGACCCAGAGAGCAGAAAATCCCTCCCTTATATAGGTTGCAAAGTATGGTTAGAAATACGGATGGAGACGTGAATCACCAGAATTGTCTGCCCACCATCAGCCTGATGACGCCATTGGAGAGGCAGGGCTCAGGTAATGGAAAGATACCCTGACGCCTGAGCGTACTCACCGTGAGCAATGGTGACAATGGTGTTGTCAGCGCCATCTTGTATTGGTGACCGTGAGGGCGGCTCCTCACAGTGGTAGAAGTAATTACAGGGTTTCTCTGATCCTGATTTGAATTTGGTACCTGATATCTGTCTAAATAAGTGTCCATTTTATCCAGATTTTCAAGTTTTGTTGAGTACAGCCTTGAATAGTAGGATCTGATGATATTTAAAATTTACTAAATTTCTGGTGTTATTTCTCCCTTTTCATTTCTGATTTTGCTAAATTGGATACTGTTCTTGTGTTCTGTATTTAGTCTGTCTAATGGTTTATCTATCTTGTTGATTTTCTCAAAGAACAAGCTCCCAGTTTGTTTGATTATTTTTGTATTGTTCCTTTGTTTCCACTTGGTTGATTTTAGCACTGAGTTTGATTATTTCCTGACTTCAACTCCTTTTGGGTGAATTTGCTTCCTTTTGTTAAATAGTGTTAAGGTGTGATGTCAACCTACTCCTATATCCTCTCTCCGGTTTCTTTTAGAGGCATTCAGAGAGAGCTATGAGTGTCCCTCTTAGGGCTATTTTCATTGTGTTCCATAACTTGCAGTATGTTGTAGCAACATTTTCATTAAACTCTGAAAAGTCTTTAATTTAGTTCTATATTTCTTCCTTGACTGTTTTGTCACTGACTAGATTGTTGTACACATTCCACGTGTATGTGGGTTTTCAATTATTTATATTATTGTTGAAGTTAGTCTGTGGTGATCTGATAGGAAGCAGGAAATTATTTCAATAATTTTATATCTGTTGAGGCATGTTGTGTGACTGAGTGTATGGTCAATTTTGGAGAAGGCATCGTGAAGTCCTGAGAAGAAGGGACATTCGTTTGTTTTAGGATAAAATGTTCTATAGATATCAACTAAACGTATTTGCTTCATAAATTCTACAAGTTTCACCGTGTATCTTTTTAGTTTTAGTTTCCAGGATCTGTCCATTAATGAGGGAGGGGTGTTGAAGTCTTCCAATATTATTGTGTGTGGTACAATGTGAGTTTTGAGCTTTACTAAAGTTTCTTTTATGAATGTGGATGTCATTGCATTTGGAGTATAAATGTTTAGATTTGGGAGTCCATCTTGGTAAATATTAACTTTAATGAATATGACGTTTCCCGCCTTGCCTATTTTAATAACTTTTGGTTGAAAGTCAATTTTATTTGATATTAGAATGGCTGCTCCACCTTATTTCTTCGGATCATTTGCTTGGAAAGTTCTTTTCCAGCCTTTTAGTCTGAGATAATGTCTGACTTTGTCCTTGGTGTTTGTTTTTGGTATGCTGAATATTGCTTACACATCCATTTTTTTTATTCTATGCCTTTTTACTGGTGAACTGAGTCCACTGATATTAAGAGATACTAAGGAAAAATTCTTGTTGCTTCCTGTTATTTTTGTTATTAGAGTTGGAATTTTGTTCATGTAGCTATCTTCTTTTAGGTTTCCTTCAACTTTAATTTCTTCTTTTTTCTTGAGTGTAATTTCCCTCTTTATATTGAAATTGTCCCTTTATTATCGTTTGATGTGCTGGATGCATTGGAAGATATTGTGTAAATATTGTTTTGTCACAGAATACCTTGTTTTCCCAAGCTATGTTAAAAGAGTTTTGCTTCATATAGTAGTCTTGGCTGGCATTTCTGCTCTCTTACATTCTGAATGACATCTGCCCTAGATTTTCTCCTTTCATAGTCTCAGGGGAGAAGTTATGTGTAATCCTGATAGATCTTGCTTTATATATTACTTGACCATTTTCCCTTACTGCTTTTAATATTCTTTCTTTGTTTTGTGCATTTGGTGTTTTGACTATTATATGATGGCAGAAATTATTTTTTTTTCCGGTCCAAATAATTTGGCGTTCTGTAGTCTCCTTGTTTATTTATGAGCATATCTTTCTTTAAGTTAGGGAATTTTTTTCTATAATATTGGTAAAAATATTCAATAGCCCTATAATTTGGAAACCTTACTTCTCATCTATACCTATGCCGGATTTCATGTACGTAATTATGTCATTTCTAAAAGCTGTTTCAAAAATTCACCTGGGCAGTATTTCCTGAGAAATTCAAATCATTAATACTTTATCCCCTTTTACTAATATAGCATATTATGTTTCCATTTTTTTTGTCTATATAGTACAGAGCCCATCATTTGACAAAGATGAGAATATATCACCTCAGGTAGAAACAGACGAAGATACGGTGTAATATTTTCATTTTTTCCCATTTTGATAGAGTACTTCAACAGTAGTGTTTGTGAAAACTTAACTGGAGAAGTAGATTCAGGAAAAAGAGCAATTCAGGGTCAGATGCTCTTATATGTGTAGTTCAAGACCAGATTGTGGTCCTTTAGACCTTGTGATCACAAAAATATAGCAACTAGTACAATACAACCACCTGCATGAGATGTTCCCAGATATACACACAAAGAAAAGGAGAACCATTATAAAAATAAGAGAAGGACCATTTACGAAGAAGAAGGATCTCAGCAATGGTAGTACAGTTATGAAGAAGTGCTGTGAGGTGTAAATGTATGAATTGTTTAAAGTAAATATTATAAGTTTTTTTTTGGAATTCTACCATGTATTGTATATGGATATGACATTTGATTCAAACCAAATATTATATATTTATTAAAAATAATTAAAATAAGTTTCTGTGTAAAGTTTTGTGTGTGGTAGAAAAAATGTTCTATGGTGAGACTCCAACTTAAAGTGTATCTCGCAGGAAGGTAAATCCCCTAGACGTTCCCCAAGCTTGTTTTCCCTGATCTCTGAAAATACAGCTAGGAAGAAGCTCTTTGTTCTCTATAGCCAGCAAAAAGGCTTTTTGTTTCTATACTTTTCAACCAGAGATGCCTGCCTTCCTGTGCCAAGGACAAGGTGATAAAAATTTAGAAAGGACTCACGCCCCACTCCTGCCTTGTAAATTTCAACAAGAACACCAGGAAGAGAGGAACTCCCCTACAAACATTTCCCAACTCCTCCCAACTCTCCTCCCAACTCCTCCCAATTCCTCAGCTAGCTGTTAAAAGCCCCTTACTGTCACAGCTCGGTGTCAAACTCCCCTGCCCTGCTAGGCAGAGTGACTTTGTCCTCAGCCAGCTAATAGTAAAACCTCTTGCAGTTTGCGTCAGTTGTGGTTTTCTCTTGGGTCATTGGGGTGCTGGCCAGCTCATTCCAGGACTTGAGAGGAGGCCCAGCTTCTGAGGTCTTACATTTGGGGGCTTCTCCACCATGATTTGTGGCCTACCCCAATTCTCAGAGACCCTGCTTGGAGGTAGGATTCTATCTTTGTCTGTATCTTTGTCTCTATCTTTTTCTATAACTTTCCTCTATCTTTGTCTCCATCTTTTTGTGCCAGCTCTGTTTGAATTCACTGTTCTCCGTGTGCAGTTGTAAATGCTCGTGAGAGCAACGAACTCCCTTTTTCAGATGGAAAAGGGTTACTGACAGACATGTCAGCGAGAAACCGGCTGCCACCCTTTGGGACATCCCAGGAGTTCTGAGGGAGTTCCAGGGATACCTGGAGATCTCCTATCAGTGTGCCAAGTGAGAGTGTGCTCACTCGGCTGTCTGTTTCTGTTACTGGGTGCCAAGTGAGTGTGTGATCTCTCAGCCATCTTATTGGGGCCTGGTCTTGGTTATTGTAATCTTTTTTGTGTATATATTTTTTTCCCTGTATGTGACTCTGATGATGGGACCGACTATTAACATGCCCCTTGGACTGACCCTTGATCACTCGACTGAAATTAAGACTAACACTCACATTCTCTCTGTGTATGTCTGAAATAGATTTTAGAGAACTTTCTGATCTACAGAATGGCCATCTTTGATGATAGTTGGCCACTAGAGGGCACTCTTTGTTTGGTTCTGTTTTCAGCTCTTAAAGTTGTTTTACAGAGGGGACCAGGTTCTCAGCCAGATTACGTGCCCTACATTCTCATCTAGAAAAATTTAGCACAGGATCCCCCCTCTCCCATCCTGTTTAAAGCCTTGGGTTAAAAAGAATAATCCAGGCTCCCCAGTCCTGGCCCTCTGCCACCCAGAGGTGAAAAAAAAGTTAAAACTGGCACAGGTTGAACTGCAGCCCTCGGTTTCTCCCAAGATCTATCCAGAGTTAGAAGAACCTCCAAAATGGCATAGCACCCCACCCCCATATTCCCAACTGGTCCCCTCCAAGAACTCTCAACAGGGTGCCACTAGATATTTGGGGAGGGACCAGTTGCTAAAGCCCAAGGCCAGCGAGCCCGAAGCCCAGAGTGACCAGATTCAACCATTGCACTGCCTTTATGTACTTATGACCCTCTTCCAGCAGGCCCCAGACAACTGCTGACCCTTCAGTAATGGCACTTTTCCTCCTCTGAACTCTATAACTGGAAGGCAAATCACACCTCCCTTCTTTGAAAACCCCTCTAGCCTCCTAATCTAATGGAATCTCTCATATTCTCTCTTCAGCCTACTTGGGATGACTGTCAGCAGCTACAGATTCTTTCACCACAGAGGAGAAGGAGAGGATTCTGAGAGGAAAGAAAGAGCATGCTGGGGGCCAATTGACTACCCATAAAACTTCTAAATGAAATGGATGCAGCCTTCCCTCTGACATGTCCTGACAGGACTGACCATATGGAGCAATTTACAATTTTCTGCTGGGCTCTGATAATAGGACTGAAAGGAGCTGGCAGGTGCCCCACCAATTTGGCCAAGGTAAGAGAGATCCTACAAGAGAAAAAGGAGCCCCCAGCAGTGTTTTTAGAGTACCTCTGAAAGGTATAGAGGTGTTACACTACCTTTGACCCTACTTCGGCGTGCCAGCAGGTGACAGGTGTCATGGCTTCCATTGGGCAGTATCCTTCTTACATTAGGAAAAGGTTACAGCGTCTAGAGAGTCCGAAAATATTATCTTTACAACATCTGTTTAAGGAGTCAGAGAAAGTGTACCATAAGAGAGAGAGTGACAAGCCAGCAACAGGGTATATTGTGCTCTGAGTCTGCAGACACGCTTAACGTCCCCAAAAGACCCTCAATAGGATCATAAGACCTCTGGTGAATGGAACACAACCTCTGCTCCAATCCAATCTCACAGGATCTGAGACTGCATTAATTAGGGAAGCAGAAAAACTGGCCTGACAATGGTCACAAGTCCCTCTGGTCTGTGCCAGCACCTGGGCAACTTGTTGGACGGAGTCTGAGGACAGCCCCAAGGTCCTCACAGAAACGTCCACGAGATCTTAAGACCTTTGTGAATGGAAAACCACTTCTGCTCCAATCCTATCATGCAGGACCTGAGACTGCATTTATTAGGGAAGCAGATAAACCGGCCTGACCAGGGTCACAAGTCCCTTCCAATCCATTACAGCACCGGGCACCATGGGGGCAGAGTCTGTGGACACCCCAAAGGTCCCCACAGGACTCTCCATGGGATCTTAGTACCTCTAGTGAGTGGATTACAACATCTGCCAGGAGAAAGGTTCGAACACCAGATATCTGGGACCCTTCTCTGCAAGAGGAGATCTTGCCTGCAGAGAGTACTCTGAACACTGAAACTCAGGAGAAAACTAGTCTCCGAGGTCTGCTGATAGAGGCTAACATAATCACCTGACCATTGTTATGGCAACTATTAGAAAACAAAGCATTTAATTGGAGGCTTTGTTACATTTTCAGAAGATTGGTCAATCATCACGTGAGGTACCCCATCACTGGAGCAATAGAGAACTATTGATCCTTAGGCAAAAAGAGAGATTCCGCCATTGTATTGGCTTCTTGAAAACTCAAACTCATCCTTGTTGACACACCTATCCTCCAATGAAGCCACACCTTCTCGTATTCCTTCTAATCTTTAAACTCACTGCCACTTCCTGGTAATGAAATATTCATATATATGTGTCTATAGGGGATTTATTATTCAAACCACCACTTTTCCCATGGCTCGATCAGCTATTTTTTTTAAATATAACCTAAAGGGCTCCTATTTATTAAGGACTACTTATGAGCTTAGCCACAGTGATGGGCCCTCCCACATCAATCATTAGACTAGAAAATAACCCATAGACTTACCTAATGACTAAGTGATTGGAGACAGATGTTCAATTGTTCTCTCTTCTCAGGTAACTCTAGATTGTCAAGATTGGGAAAAAAATAATGTTCCATCACAGTAATGTTTAACTTACTCCATAACCTACACAAACATTACTCAACACCATCTATTGCATTCTGCCCCTGCATAGACACTTTCCATGTATGGCAAAGTGAAGGGTGACTACCTCCATCAGCAAGGATACTCAATAATATGTGCCATGAACTGAATATTTCCTATAGCCTCACAACCCCCAAATTCTACTGTGTGTTACACTTATTGGGGGACTTGCTAATCTGTCCAATATCCTGCCACCAAAGCTATGACAAAAAAAAAATTCTCATCAGGAAATCCAATGAATTTTACCTGATTTCTTTCTCCTGAGGCAACTGAGAGTTATCCCTTAATGCTTATATTAGTGTCTGATTCATCTGTAATAAACCCACTACTATTAACAGCTACATCACAGGAGGTATGACAAATACCATCTCCCATGAGTTGGCCAAGCCTTTTCAGCAGCTTTTTTGAAGTATCCTTTCTATACTAAAATATCCATTGATTCCTTTATTTTTAAGTGTGTACTTTAATGATTTTAACACATTTTCACCTCCGTTCCATTTTCCCATCATTTTCTGCTACTTCATATGATATTGCAATCTATTAAAATATAGTAGTGAATACAGTGAAAGGACCAGTGTGTGAAGCAGCAAATTTCTTTATTTCTCAGACAACAGATACACTGCCAGAATCTTCCAGGTACAACTGCTTGGTAACTTTGTGTCTAATGTTAGCATGATTCTTCCAGAAAAAAGCTTAAAGAATTAAACCATGGTTACTCTGGACCAGACAAGTCAGTATCACTAGTGAAAAACATTCATGTAAATCATTTTCATTACTGTTACAATGTGCCTTAGCAGCAAGGAAAACAGGTCCATGGTCACAAGAGTATGAAAGAGGCATCAAGGAGCACAGTTGTCCAACTTATTAGCAGCCAGTAAGCAACAACACAGGAAGTGACCAAAGACAATAAATACCTTCCAAGACATGTTCCCAATGACCATGTTCCTTTACAAGTGCCTCACCCCTTCCATGCACACCCATCAATCAATTAACTCATTGATTAAAGCCCTCAGTGTCCAATCACTTTTCAGATTGTGTATATTGTTCTACCTTTGAACATTGTACTTCGGAACAAAATCTTCATCAAAGACCCACGACTGACATTGCAAACCCATTTCACCACAGAATTCTTTATGTTACAAAATGTGATGGAATGTATCTGTCTCTTTAAGGGTATCTCTGTCTAGAAGTTACAAAAGCAGAACGTCCAGGCCAACAGAATCATCAACTCCATGAGCTTTTTTTTTTTTTTTTAATATGAGTTCAAGAAGAAGGAAAATGCAATGCAAGTTAAGGGTCTTGATCCCCTATCCATCCAGCTTAAAGCCATAGGGTGGACCCAGAAGTTTAGGTCAAAAGTGTAAATTTCACCTATACTACAAACAACTGTGATGATTTCTAGCCATCTCCAGTTTCAGTATGGTATTTAGTCCCACCATCTACATCAAGGCATATTGCCTAATGTGAAATAATGCCAGCCGTTTATTGCAAAAACCACTATGTGTTGACTTGGATGTAAAAGGAGACATCTATAATATAGACACACTTGTACACACACACATACTCACAGAAAGAGGCAAGAAGTAGAGGAGCTGAGTCTTAGGATCATGTGAATCATGAAGGATTTGTTTTACATTACCTACAAGAAGGATCCAGCTCTGTATGCTTATCAGCTCCTGGATGACTACAAGGAAGGTAACCTCCACATGATTCCAGACACTCCTCTGGCTGAGGAGAGATCAGGAGATGACAGTGATGTGTTGATAGGTAACTGGATGCAGTACACCAGAAAAGATGGTTCCAAAAAGTTCGGAAAGGTTGTTTACCAATTTCTAGCCAATCCTTCCATGTACTTTATCAAGTTTCATGGTGACATCCATATCTATGTCTATACTATGGTGCCAAAGATTCTTGAAGTTGAAAAATCATAAAGTACAGAAACGTAAACATATAGGACTGGAAGAAAAAAAAAGTTTTTTTTTTTTACTGTGTTAGCTACATAAGGGTCTTTGACAATCCCAGTATCTTTGCCAATAAAATGTGTTTTGTTCTAAAAATGTAAATGTGTGACATGACATGCTGTAAGTGAACAATTTGCTGGAAGAGATGGCCTACAGTGGAAGGAACATCAAATGAAGATGAAAGTTTCATTTCAGGCGGTGAACAGTACATACACCTAAAATCATACATGCTAAAAGGAACAGCTTCTCTGGTCTGCATGCAGAATAAGGAATTGGAGATGGAACTTGGAGGAGCAGGGATGGCAGAAAAAGATGGATGTTTAGGAAGTAGGGGAGAAGGACAGGACATAGTTAGAACCTCTGATGTGAAGACTGAAGGAGAAACAAAAATTTGGGGAAAGTGGGAGATTTAAAAGAAATGTGGCCTTGTTGCACAAGGTGAAACCCAGAAAACTGATTGAAATAGACTCAGAAATCAGAGAAAATCAGGTTTTCTTTGAATAATGACACTTAAAGAAACCTGTCTCACATTTTAAGATTTATTATCTTTACTTATGTGGGTGGGGATATGGCATGTGCTTTTGAGTACAGGTGAACACAGAGACATGCGTTGTCAGGTCCTCTGGAGCTGCCATTAAAGATGATTATTTGCCATTGGATATGAAATCAAGAAACCAAATCCATTTTTCTTGTGGTGCAAAAGTGCTTGTTACCATTGATTCATCTCTCTAATCCCACAAAGATATCTTTTTTAAGAAATCCAAAATTCACATGCATAAAACAGACCAGATTGAAGATAAGAAAGTTCTAATTGATGGTGACCATTAAAAGTAATAAGGGACACACAAGGAGTAGAGGACACTGAGAGACAAATGAATTCTAAGTTGGAGTTCTCAAAAAGTTAAGCTGGAGACACAGGAAGAAGAGAAATTTTAAGGAAATAGTCAAACTTGGGCCATATCCACATTGGCTTCTTTGTTTTCTTAACAAATAGCCAGCCTGTCATTACAGATGGGTGTGTTTGTGTGTGTGTGTGTGTGTGTGGGTGTGTGTGTTTGTGAGTGTGTGTGTGTGTCCATTTTTACACAGGCAATCTAGACTAGTGAATGTTTATATTTATGAGACTCCCTAAATCATCACAGAAACCTTGATTTTGTGTAATCAGTTCCAAAAGTAAAGTAAAACAGAAAATGAATATGCTGTGAGATAATTTTGGGTTGGAATGGATCCTGAGTTCCTTCCGTGAGCACTCTTTCCCTGTGATGAATCCTGTGATCTTTTGCAGGTCTCCAATGAGATCCTCAGATAACCATAAAAAGCCCCACAGTGGCCTGTTCCACCTAGCTCTCCTCTAAACACATGACCCCCTACATACCTATGTATAACTTCAGCCTGTCTATAGCCTGGAAATTCTAGTCTTTTACTTATATGTGACCTCATTCTCAGAAAACACTGAAGGTGTAACCAATGCATATATGCTGACCTCTTTTCTACGCCAGTTGTCATGGGTTTCAAATGTTATGAGTTTGCCCACTTTGTGGGTCACTTCCTGAGGAGCCCATGTACTTCATGGATGTCTGCCTGCGTTCCATCTATACTCTGAGAGGTTTTTTTTTTTTTTTTTTTTTCTTTTTTGAGGCAAGAATGCCATGGACTCAGTCATTACAATTTTCCTCTCTAGAATAAGTTTGTATGCTTCAACATTTGATAATAATCTCTATTGTTGATTAATTTTAATATCTGGGAGAGTTTCTGCAGTAACTGATTCTCTTAGGGATTAGTTGCTGTGAAAAGACACCATGTCAAAGGCCACTCATAAGAGACAACATTTCATTAGGGCTTTTCTACGTTTCATTACACGTTCAGAGATTTACTCCACAATCATCAAGGCAGAAAATATGGCTGTGTCTATGCAGACATGGTGGTGGAGAGGAAGTTTAGAATTATGCACCTTCATCCAAATGCTTCCAGGAAAAACTATGTATTCTGTATGCAGGGAGGGTCTCTTCCACACTGGTAGAGCTTTAAAGCCCCAAAATGATATGCTTCCTCCAACAAGGCCAGACCTATTCCTACAAGGCCACACCTCCTCATAGACATAATACATTTAGAATGCCACACTGGTTTCATAGCAATTGACAAGATCTAGCTTCTTCAAAGAGGAGGAGCCTCAGTTGAGAAGATGCCTCCACAAGATCCAGCTGTTAGGAAATTTCATAATTGGTGGGAGAGCACCCACTCCATTGTGGGTGTTGACATCCTTGTATTAGTAGTCCTGGGTTCTTTAAGAAAGCAAGCTAAGCAAGAATAGAGGAGCAAGACAATAAGCATCACCACACCATAACCTCTGAATAAGCTCCTGGCTCCAGGATCCTTTGTTGTTTCAGTTTCTGTCCCAATTTCTTTGATAATTAACAACAATGTGGAAGTATAAGCTGAATAAAACCTTTGCTATGGAATTTGCTCTTTGGACATGGTGGATCCTTACAACAATAAACATAGTAAGACTTTCATCAGAAAAATGTCTAACAGTGCCAATGCCACTTATCTTAAAACCACAAATAATAGTGTGTAGACATTTTATTTTTATTTAAAGGTAAGATATACTCGTGTACCTACCTGAGATGTAAATGTTCTAGTTTGCTTCTTTCTCACTATGTAGAATACTACAATCAAAAATAACTTGGAAATAGAAGGGTTATAGTCTATCACCGAGGAAGAATAAACAGGAAGTTGTATCAGTAACAGCAAAAAACTGCTTATTGGCTTGCCACTGTCTTAGTCACTCTTTTATTGATGTGAAGAGATACCATGGATAAGGCAACTATTAGAAAACAAAACATTTAACTAGAGGCTTGCTTACATATTCAGAAGTTTGGTCATTCACCAAGGGAGGGATCCCATCACTGGAGCAATAGAGAACTATTGATCCTTAAGCAAAGAGAGAGATTGTGCCATTGCTTTGGCTTCTTGAAAACTCAAACCCATCCTTGTTGACACACCCACATCCTCCAATGAAGCCTCACCTTCTCTTATTCCTTCTAATCTTTAAACTCACTGCCACTTCCCAGTGACTAAGTATTCATATATATGTGTCTATAGAGAACTTTCTTATTCAAACTACCAATTTTCTATGGCTTGATCAGCTTTTATTATTTTAGTACAGTCTAAAAGGCTCCCAATTAAAATGACTACTGTTGAGCTTAGCCACAGTGGTGGGCCCTCCCACATCAATCATTACCCAAGAAAATATCCTATAGACTTACCTAATAACCAAGTGAATAGAGACAGATCTTCAATTGCTCTCTCTGATCAGGTATCCGTTGATTGTCAAGATTGGGAAAAAATAAAGTCCCATTACAGGAATATTTTACTGACTCAACAACCTACCCAAACATTACTGAACAGCATTTCCTCCTCTCTGCCCCTTCATAGACCCACTTCCATGCATGGCATAAGTGAAGGATAACTTCTTTCATCAGCATGGATACTCAATAATAGGTGAAATGATGTGAATATGTCCTATAGCCACACAACCCCCCACATTCTACTGTGTGTTACACTTACTGGGGTATAACCCAATCTGTCCAATTTCCTGCCAACTCAGCTATGAGAAAAAAAAATCTCCTCATCAATAGATCCAATGAATTTTACCTGATTTCTTTCTCCTGGGGCAACTCATTCTTATCCCTTCATGCATATATTGGTGTCTTATTCATCTGTACTAAAACCACTACTATTAATAGATACATCACAGGAGATATGACAGATACCAACTCCCATGAGCAGCTGCACAGTTGGCCAAGCCTTTTCAGTGCTTTTTTGAAGTTTCCTTTGTATACTAAAAAATCAATTGATTTCTTTAAGTGTATAATTTAATGATTCTAACACATTTTCACCTCCATTCCATTTTCCCCTCATTTTCTGCTTCTTCATATGATATTGCAATCTATTAAAATACAGTACTGAAGGCAGAGGGAGGATCAGTGTGGGAAGCTGCAAAGTTCTTTATTTCTAAAACAACAGATACAATGTCTAAATATTCCAGGTACAACTTTTTGGTAACTTTGGGTCTACTGTTAGCATGAAATTTCTAGAAAAAAAAAACTTAAAGAATTAAGCCATGGTTCCTCTGGACCAGAGAGTTCAGTATCACTAATGAGTCATATTCATGTCAATCATTTTCATCACTGTTACAAGATGCCTAGCAACAAGGAAAACAGGTCCATGGTCACAAGAGTATGAAAGGGGCATGAATGAGCACAATTGTCCAACTTATTGGCAGCCAGTAAACATCAACACAGGAAGCGACCAAATACAATAAACACCTTCCAAGACATGTTCCCAATGACCATGTTCCTTTACAAGTTTCTCACCCCTTCCATGCACACCCATCAATCAACGCATAGATTAAAGCCCTCAGTGTCCAATCACTTTTCAGATTGAGTATATTGTTCTACCTATGAACATTGTACTTCGGACCAAAACCTTCATCAAAGACCCAGGACAGACATTTCAAACCCATTTCACCACAGCATTCTTTATGCTACACAAAGTGATAGGATCTATCTGTCTCTTTAAGGGTATCTCTATCAAGCAGTTCCAAAAGGAAAATGTTCAGTTAAACAGCATCAGCACCTCCAGGAGCTTTTATAAATGTGAGTTCAAGAAGAGCGAAATTGCAATGCAATTTAAGGGTCTTTGTCCCCCATCTCTGCATCTTAAAACCATAGGGTGAACACAGAAATGTAGGTCAAAAGTGTAAATTGCACCTATACTACAACTAATTGGGATGATTTCTAGCCATCTCTAGGTTCTGTCTGTTATGGAGTCCACCAAGTCTGCCTCAAGGCATATTGCCTAGTGTGAAATAGTGCCAGCAGTTGATTGCAAACAACACTATGTGTTGACTTACATGTAAAATGAGACATGTATAATATAGACATATTTGTACATACACACATACTCACAGAAAGAGGCAAGCAGTAGAGGAGCTTTGTCTTAGGAACTCTCACGGAAGAGATGGTAGAAATCTTGTAAGGCAGAGAGGTCACTGAGACACTGTATGTCTCTATCTGCACAAAATCAGGCCAGTCTGCCTTGCATCCCTAAGTGGTATGGTATCACCATCCATCATCCCCATCTGAGAATATATGGACTATTGATGAAGGATAGAGAATCAGTTTTCATCAAAGGTAAGGCTTTTGTATGTGATAGGTTTGTCATGCTCTACTAGTAGCCCCATGTCCAAGAGTTTATGGGCAACACAATTGATTTGAATTGGGTTGTATCAAAGGGGAGAAAAGTAGACTTGAACTTGGGAGGAGGATTAAGGTGGGAATGGGTCTGGTTTTAGTCTGGGAGGAGTTATCAAGAGAATTGGAAAGTGAATTCCATCAAAAAAATTGTATGAAGTTCTCAAGGAATTAATTAATGTAGTTCTTAATATACAATGTCTGTACTGAACATATACAGACCACTTATATTTCAATCTCCTAAATAGCAACTCATTTTATAGCACTTACATTACATTAAGTGCAAAAGTAATCCAGAGATTATTTAAAATAAAGAAGGATCAGGGGATATGGCCCAGAGACAATGCCAGGAGTGTGTTCAAACATTCACCTACAACACCAGTGCTTAAGATTTTGGGAGGGGCAGAGACAGGAAGATGATTGTGGCTTCCTGAAAGCCAGGCTCACTACCAGCTCAGCAAGAAACCCAGTCACAAGGGGATAAGTTATGGAGGAAAAGAGTAGATCACACTATACCCTTCCCTAGCCTCTGAACTTACCTGTACAGTTCTCTATGCAGACTCACATAAATATGATTAAAATATGCAAGAGGTTATTTTGCATAGCTTATGTTCAAAAGCAGTGTTGTTTTAGACTAGAAACCTGAGGACTTTATATCATTATAGTTCCTGGAGCAAACTCCCAAGATATAGATGATGGGTATATCTTCTTACTGTGCAAAGGAAACCTCAGTTAAGTGTGTGTGTCAGTGACTCCAAACAGCTTTCCTCCTCTATGTTCCTTTATATAGCATAGAATGATCTGTAAATAATGAAAATATGAAAACAAAGCTTTTTTTGAGATTTTAGGCTTGTGTTAAAATCATATGTATAACATTGTATTAAATGGAAGTGAAATCTTCAGCTCTCAGGAACAATACAGTCAATGCTGTAGGCTTCTGTTTTGTCCCATTGTGAACAAAATTAATTGCACATCAACAGGTCCCACACTTTTAACTAAATCAGGGAGAAGGGCTATGTTTCCGTACAAATAAGTAATGTCAATGTGATTATTCAAGTAGAAATCTGGCAGGGTTAGGATGCCTTTGGCTTATGTGATAGTGATGACTGATTAGTCTCTTGTTATTCAAATAACCCTTACCTCTGAGAAAAGACAAGTAATGATATAAGATATACTACAAAGTGACATGGACACTTACTAGATTTCATTTTCCTTTACATACTTTAGTTGTTTGAAAAATTGTGGCCCACAGAAGCTCAAATATTCAAAGGTGTTAGTTTTCCAGGTGGTGAGATGTTAAGAAAGAATTAGGATTTGTATTTTTATTAAAGGAGATTTGTCACTATTCTTTGAAATATCAAAAATCCATCAGGCTCTCTCTCTCTCATTCTTACTCTCTCCTCATTCTCTCTCTGTCTCTGTCTCTTTGTCTCTGTCTCTGTCTCTATCTCAGTCTCTCTCTCTCTCTCTCTCTCTCTCTCTCTCTCTTTCATTCTCTGTCTTTCTCTGTCTATGTTTGTTGTCTGTAGTATTGCTTGTGAGCTCTCAGCTACTGCTCTACACATGTGTGCCTGAGTGTTGCCATGGTGTTTACCATCATGTCCTGGAGTCGCCTTCTGAAACTTTAAGACCACAATTAAATATTTCATCTTATAATTTGGTGTGGTCATGATGTCTCACATCATTAGAACAGTAACCAAGACATCCATATTCCAGATAATTTTTTCAATCGTTCTGTATTTATTTCATTAAAGTTACCTTTTGTCCATTGAAAAGTTTTAAGAATACTATTAAAGATACTGAACAAATAGTGCCAGTAGGAGTGGCACTGTTAGGAGGTGTGGCCTTGTTGAAGTATGTGTGACCCTGTTGGAGTAGATGTGGCCTTGTTGGAGGAAATGTAATACTGTGCTTGTGGACTTTGAGGTCGGGTATGCTTAAGCTGTCCCCAGTGTGACACACAGTCTCCATCTTCTACCTGTGTATCAAGATGTAAAACTCTCAGCTCCTTCTCTAGCATTGTGTCTGTCTGAATGCTTCCATATTTCCAGTCATGATAATAATGGAGTAAACCTCTGAAAACAAGTTACAAAGTGTTCAAGAGTTACTGTGATCCTGTAGACTCTTCATGGCAAAAAAACCCAAACTAACACAAACACAAACATTCAAAAACACATTTGATATTTTGACTATTCTTGGCATAGGGAGTGGCACTACTGGGAGCTAATAACCTTGTTGAAGTAAGTTTGGCCTTGTTGAAAGAAATTTATCTTTGTGAACATGGACTTTAATGCCCTCTGCCTAGCTGCCTGAAAGCTAATCATTTCCTAGAACCCTTCAGATGAAGATGTAGAACTGTCAGCTCCAAATGCACATGCCTGCCAGGATCCTGCCATATTCCTACCTTGATGATAATGGACTGAATTTCTGAACCTGTAAGCCAGGGTAAATTGAAAAGTGTCTCTGCTGATAGTTGGTTGCTATTCCAGAAAGACCAAAAGTTATGACGTACCATCCAGAGTCTGAGAATACATTGGTTTAGCTTCTAGCATTTGACAGAAAACAGGATTAACAAGACAATGAGAATATAAAATTTCCTATTTCATAGAGACACATGGGTTATAGATCTGCGGAACTCAAGGTTTCATGGGTGGTATGGTAGGGTGAATAGTGTCTGTATATGAGTGCAGTGTCTGTTCCCAAGTCTGATGTCACACATACACATATGTTCAGTAATGAGTAGAATATCTTCAACACTTGCTCTCTTAGAGTGAAACCCTCTCACCATTTTGACTAGTTTGACTGGTCAATACACTATTGGGATATCTACCTGTCTCCACCCAACAGTGTTGCAGATATGAATAGACATGCCTGGAATTTTACAGAGGTGCTGAGAATACATGAACTCCACTGAGCCATCTTCCCAGCCCCCAGCAGGGTATTGTTTATTGAAATCAATGATCATATCAGTAGAGAAATGAAAACCAACATGACCCTGATATTTTACCTTACCTCCACCTTACACCAACTAAATGAATTTTAAATATAAATTTAATTTATGTCCAAATGAATCCAGATTACATTCTAATGAAAGATAAATTTGGAGTGTATCCAGATGAAAGCTATGTTAGTATATTTTTTGGCCTTTTATATTGAGAATAACCTATATTTTCGGTACACTAGGAGAGCAAATGCATGTAAATGAGTTCAACCAAAGAAAATCTTTGTTCCAGTGAATTTCTTTGTAAAATAAAGTTGAAAATCATGACATTTCAGTTATATATATATAATTTTTTTGAGTATGTTATTATGGGTTCATGTGAGTTTTCTTGGATTCCGATTGCAGAATTAGAGTATAGGGGACCTGATTATGTGGCACTATTATTTTTTATTAATTAGTTCATTCATTGTCCACCTTCCTACTGTTCCACATCCCATATCTACTGCCCATTCCCTGTCTCCAAGGGAAAGTCCCCATCCTACCGGATCTCTAAACACCTTGATGTCTCTAGTTTGTTGAGAATTTGGTGCATCATTTCTGATTGAATAGAGATCAAGCAGATTTTTTTCTGTGTATGTTTTAGAGACCTTCTGATAGTTCATATATGCTGCCTGTTTGGTTGTCTAGCATTTGGGAGAATTCTAGGTCCATAGCATTTGAGACAACTGGTCCTGTCAGCCTCCTTCAGTCTTTCTCAAATTAAACCAATGGTTCTGTTGATTCTCTCCATTGGTTGTTTGCATACATCTGCATCTGACTGTTTCACCTGCTCATTATTTCTTCATAAGTACAGTCATCCTAGCATTCATATTAAAAGTATCTGAATTCAGAAACATACAGAGGCTGTGTACTGCAAGCAGGTCTTCTGCAAAAGCAATATATAATATAAGTACTAAAATTGATATCAGTGCTCTTCAATATTCTATTCTATGTGATGAAATCTCTCTCTCTCTTTCTCTCTCTCTCTCTCAATATATATATTCCTCTAACTCTTAGTATGAATAAAAATTCTCTTATATTCTCTCCTATAATGGAGATGATATTGGCATGTCATCTGCAACATTCATTCACTTTCCTACACAGTTTGTGCTTTCTCTTAGCAATCAACTAATATCTAAATCACACATGCACTCAGATTACAAAGTAAGGTATCTGAGCTCATACAAACTGTTATTCTGAGTCAGAGTAGGGGGAGGACAATTCCAAACTGTAGTTACGTCCAAGAGCATGGACTTTAACAACTTGTGAATCAGTAGAAGAGACAATGTATAGATGCGTTTGTTTCTTTTGGTTTGGTTTGGTTTAGCTTATTGTGGTTACCCACAATCATTATAAGAAATACAGAGAAACACAAATTAATGCCTGTATCTTGAACTGAATGCAAACAGGGGCCTTAGAACCAACATTATATCTCTGTTACAATATACAATATATATTTTTAGAGATTTTTTTTTATTTATTAGCTATTATACCCACTGCAACAAGTTTAAGAAATATTCCTAGTGACCCAAATAGCAGCTTTATGATTCAGATGCAGATATTTTCACCCAATCAATGGATTGAAGCATCTGACCCCTGTTGTTGAATTAATGAGGTCAAAGATATTAAAGAAGAGGGCATCCCTGTGGTAGGATCCCTGTCTCAATTAAAGTGTTCCCCCAAGATGTCTGAAATTGTGGCCCAACAAAGAGACAGAATGCACCTGCTGATATGAGGCCTCCAACACACATACAGGAGAGGATTGCTGGGAGGAGAACTCTACAATTCCACTCTCCCCACTGGAGGGCATTTAATCTAATGTTTTTTTTTTATTTTTTTAATTCCTGAGAGTCTCTCACATCCCAGGTCTCTGGTTTACTCTAGAGCGTTTTCTCATTTCCTCCTTCACAAAGTTGCCTGTTTCCATTCTTTTCGCTGGTCTTCATCAATTCAGTCCTGTTTCCCACAACCACAGTACCTGATAAAATTCCTCTATTCTCCTTCTTGTCCCATTTCCCACCCAGGTCTCTCCCTTCCCCTATCTGTATTGATTTTTTAACCTTCTTATCATTTCTAATTATGTTTATGACTAATAAAATAATTGAAGTTTATTTTTTGATTCATTATCTTATTAGTTTCCAAAGGGATGATATACAAATACCAAAGGTACATTGGTTTAATTTTATTTCATTTCATTTGATTTTTGAGATAGGCAGTTAGTATGTTTTGTATTCTCCAGGAAGGTCTAGAGTGTTGAGGTTCAGCATTCCATGCTAGTACCATTACAGGTATGTAAAAACTTACCTGGCTTTAATTGCTTATAATAAAATAGTCCCAAAAAATCTATAAACACTATAAAATAAACACTTTCCAGTCTGAGAGATGAAAATATTTCCTGTTCATTTACAAACCTCATTGTTAGAAAGTATATTTGTTTCTTGAAACAAACTAAACTGCTAACTGAGTGCCATGATTAGCCCCCTCTCTGGTTTCCAGGCTCTGCCGCTTCTCTCTGTTCCCATTATTATTGATGCTCTCGAACAGGGGAATGCCAGGCCTACGACAGGAGAGTGAGTGGGTAAGGGGAAGGGTTGGGGGAACATACAGGGGAATTTTGGGATAGCATTTGAAATCTAAATGAAGAAAACATCTAATTGAAAAAAAAAAACTTAAGTGTATTCACATATGTACACAGGGACATGTGGCACATATGTACATAATTTAAAATTATCATTTCTTTTCAATACTCTGTTTTTCATTTATTTTATTATTATTAATATATATGGCAATTCTGAAACTTACTTTGTAGACTAGAATGTCCTCAAACTGAGATTTGCCTACCTCTGCCTTCCAAAAACTGAGATAAAAGGTGTGTGCCACCACCACCTGGCTTCCGAAATATTTTTTACTTAGTGGGAGATGTCCATTATTTTTTTCCTGTTAGGATATATCAAAATCATCAAGATGTCATATTTCCTTAATCAATTTATGAGATTAAATCAATCCCTGTAAAAATATTTCAGGTACTTTTGGAGACAGGTAAGTTTACAAGAAACATCATTTAAAAAATATTTTATTTCTGTAGCCAAAACCTTGAGTAGACCTTGCATGCAAACTCTGTAGCTAGCCTTATAACACCCGGAGGCAACTCCACTGCCAGGCATCTAACATTCATAGGATCCGATGATCAGACAAGAGGAAGACACAAAATCTTTCCCCAACACCTTGAGTAGAGGGTAACAGAAAGACACAGGCATGCAGGAACTCCACCAGACCAGTGGTATGGATTGCATCCATTCTGTCTGGGACAGGGCCCTGAGCAGTCCTTGGATGCAAACTCAGCAGCCAGCCCCATAACACCCAGAGGAAGCTCCACTACCTGAAGATCTAACATGGCCAGGGTCAGAGGATCCCAGGAACCTAGGAGCTTAGTCACACCAGGATCTCAAGGTTCCAAAAGCAGCTTGACTCCCAGGATGTCAGACCCACCCAGCATCTCATAATCACAGTATACCGTAATAACAGGATCACAGAGACAGCTAGACTTTGAAGAGTTATGACACAACCAATATCACAGGAAGGACAGTCTGATGTAGACAGGGCATGTAGCACTTGAGATATCCAGATGGTGAGAGGCAAGGATAAGTTAATAAGCAGGAGAAACCAAAGTTATTTGGAATAATCAGAACCCAACACTTGCACCATATCAAGTGGATAACCCAACACACCCTAAAAGTAAGACATGGATCTAAAGTCACTTCTCATAGTGATGATGAAGGACTTTAAGAAGGTCATTAGTAACTCTCTTAATGAAATGCAGGAGAACACAGATAAACATGTAGAAGTCCTTAAAGAGGAAACACAAAAATCTGTTAAATAGATTCAGGAAAACACAATCAAACAGGTGAAGGAGCAGAACAAAACCATCCATGATCTAAAAATGGAAATAGAAACAATTGACAATTCTCACTTAGGCCATGAAGCTATGGAACATTCCCATTTACTGAGATCCAGAGGAGTAGCCATTTGGAAGATTGTGTCCATAAATGTGAAGGTTGTGCTGAAACTCTTATGAAAATTGAGAACAATTTTAAATATGAAAGAAAAAAACACACAGTAAAAATTCATGTAGGCAAAATTGACAGCCTTCTATGTGTCACAAAACACACAAGCAGAGATTACAATTACAATAATTATTTTTATATCAAGGGGTCAAAACTCCTGATACAATCAATGTCCAAGAAGAGATATTTAGAGCACACACTCACCGGGGACAAACAGTCATGACTGGGACAGCATGGCAGGAAACAAAATGTTGATCTGTTTCATTGAGGGCCAGCATGGGGCCTTCTTATACTTTTGTGGAATAAACAGCCAAGAGTTAGGTCAGAAATAGCCAGCTCCCTCAATTATGCCAAAGTAACCTATTTCTGCTAGGGAACAGTCCCAAATGTTCCACAAACTTGCTAGACTGTTCCACTAGTTTGAGACACCTGATACTGTGGGAAAATTTCACACCCAATCTTAATGAAACTGAACCAGGCATGTGTAAAATACTTTTTGAAAATAGTTTCATTTCAATTCAGGTAAAAGTACAGAGAGCCCTGCTTTGTAATGGATGGAGTTAGTCTTTAGCTTCCATTGTGCACTCTAAATGAAACATAGTGTAAAAGAAGCAGTTTTCTATGTAGCAAGTAAGGAGTGAAAACAACACACTAATGGAGATAAAATGCAAAGAACCGGGATATATAGTAACAATTCCAATTGTAAGTGTGAAAAAACAAATATACATATATGTGAGTTGTGCTTGTTATTTCCCTAATGGTTTGATTTTACAGGATAAAAAACAATAGTCTGTCCCTATTGGCCACAGTTTCATTCATCATTGTGTTAGTGGATCCAATCTAGGAATTAATCATCAGGGTTTGACAGCAAAATCCATCGGCTCAATACACCAGACATTAGCTGGAAAGTGAGGTACAAGTAGGTAATGTCCTTTGGTTTCTTCTCTCTGAGTCTGTTATATGGGCGTCCTGTCATTGTTTGTTATTGTTGTTGGTTGTTGTTTTAAAATTTGAAATATTGAATGCAAAAGCAAGTGGCAGGAGCCCAACAGGTCTTTGCATTCTTACTTTCTCCTTTCCATCACTCTCCAATTCTTCCAATCCCCAGCTTTCATTCAAGAAACAATCATCAGAAACAATTGAAAATAAGACTCCATCATCTTTACTTTGTGCTTGCATGTTGGCTGTAATCATCTTGAAAACATTAAAAATCAGGCTAAGATTCTGCCTATGTTTGATAGGGTTTCATTGCTGTGAAGAGACACCATGACTCAGGCAACTCTTATAAAGGAAAATTTAATAGAGGTTGTCTTACAGTTTTAGAGGGTCAGGTCAGTACATTATTATCATGGTGGGAAGCATGGCAACATCCAGGTAAAAGGGGCGATGTAGAAGGAAAGAAGTTTTCTATATCTTAATCTGAAAGCAAACAGGAGGAAGCTTGTGGCCAAAGCAGCAAGGAAAAGCATCTCTCTTCATCACTGGGCAGAGTTTGAGCACTAGATAAAAGCCAGCCTACACAATGATCAAGGCCACATCTGCTAATAGTGCCACTTCCCATGGGCCAAGGGTATTCTAATCATCAAACTGCTACATACCTGCAAACACTCCTGTATGCATGTATGCACACACACACAAAGACACACACACACACACATACACACACACACTTTCATGCCTATTGCACGTGAGATTGCATAAAAATATATGTGTCTATTTACACATATATTTATTTTTTACTTACTTGCTTGCTTGCTTATTGCTTACTTATTTACTTATTTACTTACTTACTTAGTTTTAAATGTTTTGCTGAAGAACTTTGTACATAAACATAATGAGTTTGAGTAAATCCATCACCATCTTCTCCTCCTTGAATTGCTCTCCATTTCTCCTGTATCACTTTTAGCCTTAATTCCATGCACATTTTAATAAAGACCACTGAGTGAATTTAGTGATGACTACATATGTGGGGTTAGGGAAACACATCCACTGGAACATGGGCAGCCTCTGAGGAGCCAAATCTATGTAGAAAACTGGCCCTCACACCTGCAGCCACTAATTGCCAATTTTTTGGGGTGAAATTTTCTCTGCTCCCCCATCTATTCTTCAAGAACTGTGAGACAGAAAATTTTAAAAAAAGGTGTTGAGATCTGCTTAGAAAGGACTTTAATCTCAGGATATGGGAATCAAAACCAGGTAGAGATGAATTCTCTGCTGATCTGCACAGGAAAGCACAGAAATCTAGGACTATACAGAAATGTCCAGTTCCAGAGAAGAAAAACAAAAGAAACAGGGAGGAATTGGGAAGTACAAGTAAGAATTTGAATGTACAGATTGTAAATCCTGTCTCTGGGAATAATAATCAAGATACTTTGAAAGGAACAATCAAGCCATGTTTAAAAGACTGGACACACCATTTGGCATATGTTATATAAATCAGTAAAAATAATTAAAAATGTCTCATTAAAATTCACAACAGTCCCCTTAAGTTTTTTCTTCTGGTTTTCTTCTTTAAATATCTTATTGAATCTGAAGTGATGGCTCAGCATTTCTGAACACTGGCAGCTCATGCACAGCATACACTTGGACTTGCCACATTTCCATAGGCTGTTTACAACTTCTTCTATTTTAGTAACCACAGGGAATCCACACTCCCCCTTCCCATGAGACAATGTATCCATACCTATACAGAGAATTCAAAACAAACAAAATCTCTTCAATCTGTCTCACCAATCATACATTAGGTCCAATGCTTGGGTGCTTTCTGTTTCAGGCTCACAATGATCAATGGTATATACTTTCTAGGTTGTATAACTGCACTTCATTTCTCTACCAGGAACCTTTCCTCAGATTCTGTCCTCATCAAGAATCCCATCTAATACCATCAGACACTTCTATGCATCAGAGGGTACAAGGTCTAGCTGTGTGCCTTGCAGGTTGGGTAGAGCACTGTCAATATCCCTTCTCCTCCAGCAAACCCTCTCAAGGCTCACAACGGTTGTCTTCCAGGATAAAATCTGATTGCCTAAGAGAAGGAGCAAATCATCTCTGCTTGCTCTAATGTCTAAATGACATTGCAGATTAAGAAAAAACCTAGAGCTTCCCCAAGATTCTCAGTCCGGGAGCATTTGGACAATCCATTACTTTCATAGGGTCCAAAATTGTTTGAATTCTACAGACCAATGAATTGTCCCATTAGAAGCCACCTTTCCAGCAGGTAGCAGCAGCTCCAACTGCTGTCTCCAAAGGCAGTTAAACAAAAGCAACCTGAAGAGGCAGGTGAACTGCTCCTGGTCCCACCAAGGTGACTTTGGTTTCTGGTGGGAGGGGGCAATTACATGCTGTATGAATTCTGTTCTGTTGATGTGCTCACCCACCAAAACACTCCTCTTGGAAAGACCAGGAATGAGTTCCTCTTCCAAAATCCCTCCTCTTGCATGTGGTGTTCATTCCATGGGTGTGGGGAGTAGGCTCTATTCCTTGGGTACTCTGTTTCTAAATGAGGTGACACACAGTGATCACTCTCTCCTACCTTTCACAGATGATTGAGACTCCTAATCTAGACATTATTTTTTTATTTATTTTTTCAATCTGCAAAGGCAGATATGGTTGTTTGTGAACATTACAGTTTGCATGGACACTTCTTATATGTAATACATCAGAGGACAGAAGAGGATACAGCAGCATATGCTGCTGGAATTACAGGGAGGATGAGAAAGAAAGGGGGGGCAGGGAGTGAGAGGGAAAGAGAGAAACACAGACTGAGACTGAGATACAGAGAGATAGCAATACAGAGAGTGGGGAAGTTAGAAGGAAAGAGAGAGAGGCAGAGAGACAGAGAGACAGAGAGACAGAGAGACAGAGAGACAGATAGAGAGACAGAGAAATAGTCACAATGTAATTGCTGGAAATTGAAGCCACGACCTGTGTGATAGCAGCAAGTCTGTCAACACATACATTGTCTCTTGAGATTTTGGCTCCAATTTTGAATTGGCCAAGAAAGACCTGATGCTATGTATTCTGGAGTTGACCTTGTGTATACCATCGTATTCCTGGAAACAGTTTCACATCCCAGAACATGACCTTTAATCAGTCTTGATGCATCTCACATATCCTATGCCCAGACACCAAAGGAGACATATGGAAGGTTTCCTGTTGTGGTCTGGTAAAAGGACGCCATTCCTGACAAGAATCTCCAGAAGAATAAAGCCAATACAGTCGAAACAACCTTAGCCCTGGTCAGAGTGAGATACCTGCCTTCTTAAGGCTTCTCAGTACAGCTTTATATAGTGTATTAGCTTACTCTTGGTTAGAATTCACCACAGATCACAAACATCCTATTCAGATTTCTCTCTCTTTATCTATTTTTTTCTTGTTGTAGTGGTGGTGATTTTTTAAGAAAGACTTATAAGAATTAATTTACTCTTAGATGAATTTGGACCTTTTGAGAAAGATTGTATTCCTACACCATTTTTCGCTCATGAGAAAATGGGGAGGTGGTACATGGCTTAGAGTATAAGATCATTGGCCCCTGTGCACAGGTTACAGGATTCAATTACCAGGGCCCATCTTGTTTGTCACAGCCACAGGTAAGTGCTGTTTCAGGGGATCTAATACTATCTAACTTCTGATCTCTACACGGTCCAGTTTAGTGCACAGGCAGCAGACACACCCCTTCAGGTAAAACATTCATAAAATAGAAATAATGAAAATTCTACAGTTTACCAATTGCCATATAAAACTTGATTTCCAAATGATCACACATACTATTAGGAGAGGACCTCAAAATGTGGATGTAGGTCAAAAATTTTGATATATTTGATACTTATTTTTTCTTTCTTTTCTGTTTTACACCACCTAGGACCCCACATCCCAATGACCTGGAGGAGAGTAAGCCAGAGTTCTTCCATAGTCTTTGCTTCAGTTCCTGTCTCCACTTACCAGCTCTGATCAAGGTGTTGTCCAGACTTCCATAGATAACACAGTTTAAAACCTGAAAGTTGAAAACAGATAGAATCCATTACATCATTTGGTAGTTTTGGGTCCCAATTTTTATCTCATTGAAATCAAGACAGGACTGTATGCTTGCAATAATGTTATCTGCCTGTGCTTAAACTTCTGACTAAAAAACTCTTTGTTCAAAACAGTGGAGTGACCGATGAGCATCAGACAGTTACATAGCAATTGTTGCCCTATGAATTTGGATACATCTCTGATTATATTGAAGATTGAAAATCAATTAAATGGTTTTAGTAGTAGGTAGACAGGCACCTAGTGTTGATGTAAAACAAATTCCACAGTAGATCAGTTCTAAAACTACATTATTCTGCATGATATCTCAGCACTAATGAATAGGCAGCTGCACAAGCAAAAGAAGAGGAAAAGGAAGAAACACAGGCAGACACAGATGCAGAGGTTGAGAAACAGGCTGAGATAGAGAATGAAGAAGGAGAAAAGGAAGGACAGGCAGAGTCACAGGGACAGTCAAAGGGAGATTCAGAATCAGAGACAGAGTCAGAATGTGTGGTGTGCATGTACCTAGTGTGTCTTTCTAATTTTTAGACCTTTTAGGAAGTTACATTTACTTAAGTGTCCTCAGAGATGGGATGATTGGTTGCAACAAATTTCTCAGATTACAACCAGTATACCAAGACATGGTTTCTGTCTAATTGACCACCCAGACCCAAGGAATACTTATAATAGGAGAGATCCCAGGCTAATGGTTTTCTTTCTTATAATAAGTCTGTCTCTCCCAGTCACAGAATAAAAGGAAATTATGATTCATTGGAAAATAACACATAAATGGCTCCAGAAACTCAGCCAAGTCTATTAAGATATATATATATATATATATATATATATATATATATATATATATATTATCACAAAGCTCTCACACAACTTTTTAAAAATCCTAATCCTGTACTGGATTCATCTTCTAAGTATACACTGTATGTTATATATAGTATATCATAAAATACTAAATAGGAATATCTAGCTATGTACACTGAATGTATACTGTGAGGAGCTGCCCTTTCAATCTCCATTACAAGATGGCGCTGACATCCGTTGTTCTAACTGGTAAAGAAATAGTCTGTGTATGTGCTGGGGTATTTTTCCATTCTTTGTGCCCTTCCTGTTCTGTGGTGTCATATGGGCTGATAGTGAGCAGCCCTTAGGGTGAAATATGTCTCTAACACTTCTTGTGGTCTATTTAAGGACCGAGTTTCCTGTGTTCTAAGCCTCCTCGCCCAAAAGCTAATCATCTTTCTCTTGAGATGGATTAAAGCTATGCTGCAGAAGGATCTGAGTGTGGCCTGTGTGTGTGTGTTCTCGCCGGTGAGACTCTTTATCATCACAGACACAGTATACTGCATGCACAGACCATTAGTACTGTAACTCCATGGATAAATCATGTTCATGAAGCAACACTAACAGAGATTTACACACAATATTTGCATTTCATTTGTGTTCCCGAGATGAAAATTATTTTCATCAACACACATGGCACTGCATAGAACAGGTATGACTAATATTAAAATAGTAAACAGCTGACTGCAAGAAGTATAGAAATCAGAGTTAGTAAGTCTTTGGTGGAATACTATATTTACATACTCACAACATCCATTAGTGAAGAACTCCTGCTGCATTAACTTTGCACAAGATTTATTGTCAAAACTGGTACTTTTAGTCTGGTGGTTGGTGGTTGGTTACACAAGTTGGTTGTGGTTTGTTAGTAGCCATAATTAAAGGAGAAGAACAAGGAAAGAAATTAAATTCAGAGATTTTCTAATTCCTCTCTCTAATATACCCTTATTTCTGTCCTATCTAGCGTTAGGGGTTATAAAAAGAAGATCCTAGAAAATATCAAACACCAACTATAAAAATGAATCCTTAATTACTGTCCACCAGAAACCACCAATTGTGAAGAAATACACTTTATCTTCTTTATCATAAGTTTTAAAGGACTCTCTTCAATAGCTTCCTGACTGGACTGTTCTTTTTTCTTCTGTGTTCTTTTTCCTTGTGTGTGTGTGTGTGTGTGTGCATGAGGGTGAGTGTGTGTGACTTCCTTTGCATAATACCTTCCTGTGTTGTTAACCATTCATATTTGCTGTGGATTTACTCACAACAAACAGATAAACTGAATTGTGAGTATCTTCTTTTTTTGGTGTCTGTTTTGTTTTTCTTTTCTGGTGGTGGGTTTAGCATGTATGCAAATCAAACACTACCATCGAGTCACATCTCTAGCTTAGACAGGGATTTGAATTCTTTAACACTAGTTATTTCTCTCCATATTACTGTAACATTATAATGTTTTTATTGTACTCCTGATCTGTTACTGAAATTTTATTTCCATTTATTCCAAATTTATGTAGGTGCTAAGCAACGTCAACCCATTGCTGATATTTTTTGTTAATAAGGCAACTTGATCAATAAATGACTTCTTTTTCTGACTAGTGCCATATTGTGTTTTCTTGAAGACTTGTATCTTAAGCCGGAGCAGAAACTTGTAATGTACACTTGAGGAGGGTTTTTTTTGGGATTTGGTGGTTATTTCAATGTATTAAATGAATGTCAGGTGACTGATGTTCTATCAGAGTAATGGTGCTCCTTAAGCTACATGTTCATCTTTATGTTCTCATACACTTTTCAGAACAATATTTTTCAGTACCACAGAGCAAATGTTACAGGTTCTTAGCTTTTAAACTCTCAGTAAACACCAAAGTCTCAATTTTGGACTTCAGTGCAGCCTCTTCTCTAAAAGCTAGTCAGAGGATGCTTAGTCGTGTGAGCCCAATCCTTTCTTTTTATTCCAAGCATGGAGGGAAAATGGCATGCCCTGTAAGGGTTTTGCAATTAGAGATTCTGAAGTCAGCAGATCATACTTGTCACCCTATTGAGTTTGCTCATCTGTAATAGCAAGTGAAAGAGTGGTAATCAGTACCATGATGGCTCAAAAGAAGTCTAGAACACCACTGCATTCTGCCCCCTTGTGGGTGCCATCCCTGTCACAATTTGAAGAGAAACAGTGCTCCTTCCAGGAAGCTGCAGGGAATTGAACTGCACTCCTCTGCATGCTGTCAGACCCAGCCTCTAGGTCTGGACTGACTCTCCTTAAGGATAGTCACTTACCCTCATGGCCCCAGTCCCTAATTCTCTCTCAGTTCTCCACAAAACAGGAGACTCTCTTTATTTTTTGTGCCAAATGATGTCAGCTTCATTTCCAATATCCTGATAAACTAAACTGGTTGGGTCTTAAAAAATTTCTTTCTCTCAACCACCTATTTACCAGGAAAACTGTCGGTGAGAATGGCTGAGACATCTAGTCTGGGCGAGTTTCCCATGATTAAGGGCAGGGAATATGAAGATAAGGCCAACTTATTAATATACTTCCAAAGTCTAGTTTTAATTGGCATCTCTAATGCTGTGCAGAAGAAATGTGAGATTGTGAGGTGACTTCACAGATTAATATAAGAGGTGAGTCTAGAAAATCAGGAGCTGTCTATTGAGAACAGCACTGGACCATGGCCCTCCTTTGAGGATTTACACTTTAAAGCTGAGATAAACTGTAAAAAAATTATGTCTTTCTGAAAATTATGCCATGGAACGTCCACATAATATCTTAGTTCATTGGTGTGATGTTTTTATACATGGCTGTAAATGCTTTTATGTTAACCTGTGTGTGCTAGTAAGTGTTTGCCTTCTTGACATGAAGCTAAAGTCACCTGGGAAGAAGGAACCTCAAATTGGATCTGTCTACATTAGATGAGGCTATAGCCATGTTTATTTGTTTTCTTAGAAAATTTTCTTTAAATTTTCCATCTTATGTGACGTGAAAGTATCCATCTCCCTGTTTATCCTCCTACCATCGAACTCAGAGACACAGTGAAACTAACAGAAGTTATGGGCCAAACGAATTTAACAGATACTTATAGAACATCACCCAAAAACAAGAACACACATAATATGCACTCATTCTTAAGTGTATATTAGGCAAAAAAAAAACCATGGAATTCCCATGATACAATTCATTTATACTATCCATTATCTCTACCTCTGGTCAGGATTATTTTTCTGACTTTTCTTTGCATAGATTCCTGATTCTTGAAGGAGAGAGCTCGATAAAGGCATCCTCTTTAATCTTTAATTCTCTGAGTCTCTCACTCTCTGTGCATTGTCCAGTTGTGTCTTTCTGTGATTATTACCAGTTTTGTAGGAAACTCACCTCTGATGAAGGCTGAGGCATATATACTAACATATGGGTGGAGCCATTAGGATTCATGAGAAGTCATTTTACTGCTGTGGTTATTTAACAAAATTTATGATGGCAGATTTTCACTTAGTGTTTTATGACCTTTCTAGTCTCAGATGCTTGGCCTGATATTTCCCTCCACATTTAACCCTCCTATTTTAGTGTCTTCTTCATTCCTTTATACCACTATATTCTACTTCCCCTTCCTTGGAAGAACTCCTCCTTCTTTATGGTTCCTTACTAGATAGCTCATCTCTGTTACCCTAAATGAAAAACAAACATATATAAACCTTACAAGCTAACTCCATACATAGGTGAAAACATCCAAATTGTGTCATTCTGGGTCTGATTTGACTGTTGGATATTTCCCCCCCCCTTTTTTTTTTTAGATACTTCAGTCCTTCTTTTTTAAAAAATATTTTTATTACGTGTTTTCCTCAATTACATTTCCAATGCTACACCAAAGGTTCCCCATACCCTCCTCCCCACTTCCCTACCCACCAATTCCCATTTATTTTTTGGCTCTAGCATTGCCCTGTACTGGGGCATATAAAGTTTGGTTGTCCAATGGGCCTCTCTTTCCAGTGATGGCTGACTAGGTCATCTTTTGATACAAATGTAGCTAGAGTCCAGAGCTCCGAGGTACTGATAAGTTAATAATGTGGTTCCATCTGTAGGGTTGCAGATTCCTTTAGCTTCTTGTGTACTTTCTCTATCTCCTCCATTGGGAGCCCTGTGATCCATATAATAGCTGACTGTGAGTATCCACGTCTGTGTTTGCTAGGCCCTGGCATAGTCTCACATGAGACAGCTGATTAACAGTTGATGGGAGAGGATCCAGTACTCATTGAGTGGTGCTATCTCTGCAAAGATGGTGATAAAATATATAAGAAAGCAACCTGAGGGTAGTGTTTGAAAAATGGCTCAGTGTTTAAGAGAACTGGCTGCTCTCTTAGAAGGTCAGGATTTGAATCACAGAACTCAGGTGGCAGCTCACAGCCTCATTAAGCTCCAATATCAAGGGACCAAGCTCCCTCTTATGGACTCTGTGAACCCTGGACAAAAAAGGCCCACAGGCATTCACGCAAACAAAACATTTTTATATATACATATATGTTATTAAAATAAAAGTTAAAAGGCATTTTTAAATTTTGTAAATAGAAAAGCTGAGAAAACTGTGTTGAGAAACAAGCCAATAAGCAATCTTGCTCCATGTACCCTGCCTATAATCCTACATGGGTTCCTGCCCTGATTTCATTGAGTGATGGAGTGTGATGTGGAAGAATAACACAAACTAATCTTTTTAAAAAGAGAAGGGAGGAGAGGGGGATTGGAATGGGTATTTGTTGATGGGAAACTGTGAAGGAAGTTATCATTTAAATTGTAAATAGATAACTAAATTAATGATGAAAAAAATAAGTCCTGTCAAGAACTCCAATGTGACAGTGTGAAACTGCTAATCTACAACCTGCTAAACTCACATGTGTGGGGTGTGGGCATGCAAGTGTTCTGTCTGAGCCTACAGGCCACTTAAATCCTCAAAAACCCTGTGGAGTTCAACCCTGACTTCCTGGCACAGATGATCCCCAAAGTGTAGTGGGAAGTGCTTGTGCAGGTAGCAGACACCTCAATCTTGGCCCAGGTACACAAAATATCCAACTAGCTGCTATGAACAGGACAAGATACTTTTGAGGAAGATGTACCCACGTGTGGCTTGAGATTGATGTACTGGATGGTACTCTGCAATGGTCAGAATCCAGTGTTCTTTTCCCCATCATCCACAGGATCACCAATATGCTGTAGAATGATGAGGAGACAGAGAGGTAACCTTGCTAGCCACCACAATGCGATGTGGGAATGGGTATCCAGATGAAGGAAGACCCTCATGAAAGCAGTGGGGAGGGGATGGGATAGAGGGTTTCTGGAAGGGTGGGAAACTGAAAACGGACATCATTTGAAATGTATATAAAGAAAATATACAATTAAAAAAAGACCAACCAAAGAGCACATAGGGCGGGGCCCATGGCTGCAGCTTCATATGTAGCAGAGAATGGCCTATTTGGACACCAGTAAGAGGTGAAGCTCCTGTTCAGGAGAAGGCTCTATACCCCAGTGTAAGGGACTGTCAGGACTAGGAAGTAGGAGTGGGTATTTTGTTGATTACTGAGAGGAGGGATGGCATAGTGGGTTTTCAGAGGCGAAACCAGGGAAGGGGATAACATTTGAAATGAAAATAAAGAAAATGCCTCATAAAATAAAATAAAATAAAACAAAATAGATTGAAAACAACCACCTAGACACAATAAGTTAATAGCAGAATGATAAATAAAAGAAGACAGTGTAGTGGTGCATACCTTTTATCCCTGCTCTTGGTAGGCAGAGGCAGGGGCAGGCAAATTTATGAGTTCAAGGCCAGCCTGAACTCCAGATTGAATTCCATGACAACCAGGGCTAAACAGAGAATCCCTGCCTCGAAAAAACAAAAAACAATAAACAAATAAAGAGAAAATGAATGACACACAGGCATACAGAAGAGGACTGGTCCCAAAGACAGCTCTGTCCTAAATATACTAGAGCACATTGCTTCACAAAATGAATTCTGAACATGATCTCACATAGGGCATTTGAATATACTTTCTAGGTTAACCCCATATGATCACAAGAAACAAAAGGTAACAAGAAGATCAGAGTCAGAAGTATATCTCAGACTCATGTCAAAGACAGTCTGGGAGGCACACCATGCTTCAGTTTTCAAAGTTCCAGAGAGTGGTTCTCCACCTTTTTAATACTGCGGTTCCTTCATATATATACTTCCTTATGCTGTGTGGTGCCCCAACCGTAAAAATATTTTTTGCTGCTTCATAACTGAAATGTCCTACTGATATGAATTATAACATACATTTCTGACATACAGATAGTCTAGGACAACTCCTGTGAAAATTGTCACAAGGACTAGCAACCTACAGGTTGCCAACCACAGTGCCAGCAACTAGGAAAACTAGCCAGCCCCTTGATTTTTACAATGTTGCCTTCCGTAACTGTGGTAGAATAGATGTGCTCTATTTTAGTGGTCTAAGCATGTGAGGATCTGTAACACTACCTGGAAACACACATACCAAATTGGATGAGGGAGTCTATTTTTTCTGTCCTGGACCTTGCAGGTTTGAGTCAGCTCTAACCAAATAGAAGAGAAAGGATACTGGATGAATTCCTACTCAAAGTCTTTGGAGACAACAGGGATTTTATTGGGTTCTCATGGAGAATGGGAGAGTGTTTGTGCTCCATTAAAAAGGTACTCACATTCACTATTTTGATGCCTTTCTTTCTATTTGAGTGTGCTTTGTACTTTTGTCTGCTATGTGTTGTGTTCTGTGTTCTTTGTTACTAACTCTAGGGTTCTTACCATACTTGGAAAATGAAAGTCAGTTTGAAAACCTTTCATATTTATATTTGTTCTCTGTATAGAAACTCTCTCTCTCTCTCTCTCTCTCTCTCTCTCTCTCTCTCTCTCTCTCTCTCTCTCTCTCTCTCTCTCTCTCTCTCTCTCTCTCTTTGAGTTTTCAAGACAGTGTTTCTCTGTGTAGCCATGGTTGTTCTGGAAATCACCCTGTAGACCAGGTTGGCCTCGAACTTAGAAATTCACCTGTCTCTGCTTTTCGAGTGCTGGGATTAAAGGTGTTTGCCACCACCACTTGGAAATATGATTCTTTTAAAAAATTAGATTATGAGTCCTTTGTACCAAAAATAAGATCAAAATTTCAAGGAAGGTACTTTTAATTGAAAATGCATCATTCTGATAAAAAAAAATGGGGTATTCCATGGAGATACAGAAGTTTGAAAATGACCCAAAAGGTATTGTTCTTCAACTAATTCCTTATCAGCTTGTAATTTTCTGAGGATATTGGCCACTGAGGCTTGAAGTATCAAAAACCCATCAGGCTATCTCTCTCTCATTCTTTCTTTCTCTTTCTCATTCTTTCATCTCATTTTTCTCTCTCCTCATTCTCTCTCTTTCTCTCTCTCTCTTTCTCTCTTTTTCTCTCTCTATCACCCTCTCTCTCTCTCTCACTCTCTCTCTCTCTCACCCTCTCTCTCTCTCCCTCTCTGTCTCGCTCTCGTTTTAAGCCATTCATCCAGTGGTTGACATCTAATGTTAATCCATTTCTTGTCTATTTCACACAGTGAGGCAATCAATATTGATGATATGACTGTGAAATGGTCCTTCTTACTTTTTTTTCTTTTTCTTTTTTGAGAGAGTCATGCCATAGACTCATTCATAACAGTTTTTCTCTCTAGAATAAGTTTGCATGCTTTAGCACTTGATAATAATCTCGATTGTTGATTTATTTTAATATCTGTGAGTTTCTGCAGTAACTGATTCTATTAGTTAGAGATTAGTTGCTGTGAAAAGACACCATAACCAAGGCCACTCATAAGAGACTCATTTCATTAGGGCTTTTCTACATTTCATTACACGTTCAGAGGTTCACTCCATGATCATCAAGGCAGAAAATATGGCACTGTCTAGGCAGACATGGTGGTGGAGAGGAAGTTTAGAATTATGCACCTTCATCCAAATGCTTCGAGGAAAAACTATGTATTTTGCATACAGGTAGGGTCTCTTCCACACTGGTAGAGCTTTAAAGCCCCAGAGTGATATGCTTCCTCCAGCAAGGCCAGACCTATTCCTACAAGGACAAACCTCCTCATAGGCCAACTATATTTAGAATGTCACACTGGTTTCATAGCAACTTGACAAGATCTAGAGTCTTCAAAGAGAAGGAGCCTCAGTTGAGAAGATGCCTCCATAAAATCCAGCTGTTAGGAATTTTCTTAATTGATGGGAGAGCACCCACTCCATTGTGGGTGTTGACATACTTGTGGTGGTAGTCCTGGGTTAAGAAAGCAAGTTAAGCAAGATTAGAGGAGCAAGACAATAAGCATCACCACTCCATAGCCTATGAATGAGCCTCTGATTCCAGGATCCTGTGTTGTTTCAGTTTCTGTCCCAACTTCTTTGGTGATAAACAGCAATGTGGAAGTATAAGCTGAATAAAACCTTTGCTATGGAATTTGCTCTTTGACATGGTGAATCCTTACAACAATAAAAAACAGTAAGGTATTCTTAGGGAAAAAAATGTCTAACAGTGCCAATGTCAATGTGTAGACATTTTATTTTTACTTAGAGATAAGGTATACTCATGTACCTACCTGAGATGTAATTGTTCTAGTTTTCTTCTTTCTCACCATGTAGAATACTACAATAAAAAATAACTTGGAAATAAAAAGGATACAGATTGTCACTGAGGAAGACAAAACAGGAAGTTGAGTCAGTAACAGCAAACACTGCTTATTGGCTTGCCACTGTCTTAGCCACTGTTCTATTGCTATGAAGAGACACATATGGTGATGGCAACTATTAGAAAACAAGGCATTCTTTGTGTAGAGAAAGGCCATTGACTTGTTTGAGTTAATTTTATATCCAGCTACTTCACCAAAGCTGTTTATCAGGTTTGGTGTTCTCTGGAGGAATTTTTAGGGTCACTTATATATACTATCATATCATCTGCAAAAAGTGATATTTTTACTTCCTCTTTTCCAATTTATATCCACTTGATCTCCTTTTGTTGTCGAATTGCTCTGGCTCATTCTTCAAGTACTATGTAATAAACAGGATGAGAAAGAAATTAGGGAAACAACACCCTTCTCAATAGTCACAAATATTAATAAATATCTCGGCGTGACTCTAACTAAAGAAGTGAAAGATCTGTGTGATAAAAACTTCAAGTCTCTGTAGAAAGAAATTAAAGAAGATCTCAGAAGATGGAAAGATCTCCCATGCTCATGGATTGGCATGATCAACATTGTAAAAATGGCTATCTTGCCAAAATCAATCTACAGATTCAATGCAATCCCCATCAAAATTCCAACTCAATTCTTCAACGAATTAGAAAGAACAATTTGGAAATTCATCTGGAATAACAAAAAACCTAGGATAACAAAAACTCTTCTCAAGGATAAAAGAACCTCTGGTGGAATCACCATGCCTGATCTAAAGCTACAGAGCAGTTGTGATAAAAACTGCATGATACTGGTATAGAGACAGACAAGTAGACCAATGGAACAGAATTGAAGACCCAGAAATGGACCCACACACCTATGGTCACTTGATCTTCGACAAGAGAGCTAAAACCATCCAGTGGAAGAAAGACAGCATTTTCAACAATTGGTGCTGGCACAACTGGTTGTTATCATGTAGAAGAATGTGAATCGATCCATACATATCTCCTTGTAGTAAGGTCAAATCTAAGTGGATCAAGGAACCTCACATAAAACCAGAGACACTGAAACTTATAGAGGAGAAAGTGGGGAAAAGCCTTGAAGATATGGGCACAGGGGATAAATTCCTGAACGGAACAGCAATGGCTTGTGCTGTAAGATCGAAAATTGACAAACGGGACCTAGTGAAACTCCAAAGTTTCTGCAAGGCAAAAGGCACCGTCAATAAGACAAAAAGACCACCAACAGATTGGGAAAGGATCTTTACCTATCCTAAATCAGATAGGGGACTAATATCCAACATATATAAAGAACTCAAGAAGGTGGACTTCAGAAAATCAAATAACCCCATTAAAAAATGGGGCTCAGAACTGAACAAAGAATTCTCACCTGAGGAATACCGAATGGCAGAGAAGCACCTGAAAAAATGTTCAACATCCTTAATCATCAGGGAAATGCAAATCAAAACAACCCTGAGATTCCACCTCACACCAGTCAGAATGGCTAAGATCAAAAATTCAGGTGACAGCAGATGCTGGCGTGGATGTGGAGAAAGAGGAACACTCCTCCATTGTTGGTGGGATTGCAGGCTTGTACAACCACTCTGGAAATCAGTCTGGTGGTTCCTCAGAAAATTGGTCATAGTACTACCGGAGGATCCAGCAATACCTCTCCTGGGCCTATATCCAGAAGATGTCCCAACTGCTAAGAAGGACACATGCTCCACTATGTTCATCGCCGCCTTATTTATAATAGTCAGAAGCTGGAAAGAACTCAGATACCCCTCAACAGAGGAATGGATACAGAAAATGTGGTACATCTACACAATGGAGTACTACTCAGCTATTAAAAAGAACGAATTTATGAAATTCCTAGCCAAATGGATGGACCTGGAAGGCATCATCCTGAGTGAGGTAACACATTCACAAAGGAACTCACACAATATGTACTCACTGATAAGTGGATATTAGCCCAAAACCTAGGATACCCAAGATATAAGATACAATTTCCTAAACACATGAAACTCAAGAAAAATGAAGACTGAAGTATGGACACTATGCCTCTCCTTAGAAGTGGGAACAAAACACCCATGGAAGGAGTTGCAGAGACAAAGTTTGGAGCTGAGATGAAAGGATGAACCATGTAGAGACTGCCATATTCAGGGATCCACCACATAATCAGCATCCAAAAGCTGACACCATTGCATACACTAGCAAGATTTTATCGAAAGGACCCAGATGTAGCTGTCTCTTGTGAGACTATGCGGAGCCTAGCAAACACAGAAGTGGATGCTCACTGTCAGCTAATGGATGGATCACAGAGCTCCCAATGGAGGAGCTAGATAAAGTACCCAGGGAGCTAAAGGGATCTGCAACCCTATAGGTGGAACAACATTATGAACTAACCAGTACACCAGAGCTCTTGATTCTAGCTGCATATGTATCAAAAGATGGCCTAGTCGGCCATCACTGGAAAGAGAGGCCCATTGGACAAGCAAACTTTATATGCCCCAGTACAGGGGAATGCCAGGGCCAAAAAGGGGGAGTGGGCGGGTAGGGGAGTGGGGGTGGGTGGGTATGGGAGACTTTTGGTATAGCATTGGAAATGTAAATGAGCTAAATACCTAATAAAAAAAATGGGAAAAAAAAGAAAAAGAAGAAAACAGGGCATTTAACTAGAGGCTTGCTTACATTTTCAGATGATTGGACAATCATCACGAGAGGGACCCCATCACTGGAGCAATAGAGAACTATTGATCCTTAGGCAAAGAGATAGATTCTGCCATTGCATTGGCTTCTTGAAAACTCATACCCATCCTTGTTGATATGCCCACTTTCTCCAATGAAGCCACACCTTCTCTTATTCCTTCTAAATTTAAACTCACTGCCACTTTCTGGTGACTAAATATTCATATATATGTGTCTATAGGTGACTTTATTATTCAAACCACCACTTTTCCCATGGCTCGTTCAGCTATTTTTTTTTAAATACAGCCTAAAAGGCTCCCATTTACTAAGGACTACTGATGAGCTTAGCCACAGTGATGGGCCCTCCCACATCAATCATTAGCCAAGAGAATATCCCATAGACTTACCTAATGAACAAGTAAGTGAATAGAGACTGAATTTCAATTGTTCTCTCTTCTCAGGTAACTGTGGATTGTCAAAATTGGAAAAAAAATAATATCCCATCACAGTAATGTTTAACTTACACCATAACCTACAAAAACATTACTCAACACCATCTATTGCATTCTGCCCCTGCATAGACACACTTCCATGTATGGCATAAGTGAAGGGTGACTACCTCCATCAGCAAGGATATTCAATAATAGGTGACATGAGCTGAATATTTCCTATAGCCTCACAACCCCGAAATTCTACTGTGTGTTACACTTACTGGGAGACTTGCCAATCTGTCCAATTTTATGCCACCAAAGCTATGACAAAAAAAAACTCCTCATAAAGAAATCTAATGAATTTTACTTGATTTCTTTCTCCTGAGGCAACTGAGTATTATCCCTTCATGCTTATATTGGTGTCTGATTCATCTGTAATAAACCCACTACTATTTACAGCTACATCACAGGAGGTATGACAAATACCATCTCCCATGAGTTGGTCAAACCTTTTCAGCAGCTTTTTTTGTAGTATCCTTTCTATAATAAAAAATACATTGATTTCTTTATTTTTAAGTGTGTAATTTAATGATTCTAACACATTTTTATCTCCCTTCCATTTTCCCCTCATTTTCTGCTACTTCATATGATATTGCAATCTATTAAAATACAGTAGTGAATACAGCGGAAAAACAGTGTGGGAAGAATCAAAGTTCTTTATTACTAAGACAACAGATACACTGGCAGAATCTTCCAGGTACAACTACTTAGTAACTTTCGGTGTAATGTTAGCATGATTCTTCTAGAAAAAAGCTTAAAGAATTAAGGCATGGTTACAATGGACCAGAAAAGTCAGTATCACTAGTGAGACACATTCATGTAAATAATTTTCATCACTGTTCCGATATGCCTAGCAACAAGGAAAACAGGTCCATAGTCACAAGAGTATGAAAGGGGCATGAAGGAGAACAGTTGTCCAACTTATTATTACCCAGTAAGCATCAACACAGGAAGCGACCAAAGACAATAAATAACTTCCAAGACATGTCCCAAATGACCAAGTTCCTTTACAAGTGTCTCACCCCTTCAATGCACACCCATCAATCAATTAACTCATTGATTAAACCCCTCAGGGTCCAATCACTTTTCAGATTGTGTATAGTGTTCTATCTTTGAACATTGTACTTGGGGCCAAAACCTTCATCAAAACCCACGACTGACATTGCAAACCCATTTCACCACACAATTCTTTATGTTACAAAAAGTGATAGGATATATCTGTCTCTTTAAGGATATCTCTGTATAGCAGTTACAAAAGCAAAACGTCCAGGACAACAGAATCATCACCTCCATGAGGTATTTTAAAATATGAGTTCAAGAAGAAGGAAAATGCAATGCAAGTTAATGTTCTTGATCCCACATCCCTCCATCTTAAAGCCATAGGTTGGACCCAGAAGTTTAGGTCAAAAGTGTAAATTTCACCTATACTACAACCAACTGTGATGATTTCTAGCCATCTCCAGTTTCAGTGTGGTATTTAGTCCCACCATCTGCATCACAGCATATTGCCTAGTGTGAAATAGTGCCAGCAGTTGATTGCAAACCCCACTATGCGTTGACTTGGATGTAAAATGAGACATCTATAATATAGACACACTTGTACACACACACATACTCACAGAAAGAGGCAAGAAGTAGAGGAGCTGAGTCTTAGGATCCCTCAATGAAGAGATAGTGGAAATCTTGTAAGGCAGAGAGCTCATTGAGAAACTGTATGTCTCTATCTGCACAAAATCAGGCCAGTCTGCCTTCCATCAATGAGTGGTAGGTTCTCACTATCCATCATCCCCATCTGAGAAGGTATGGACAGTTAATGAAAGATGGAGAGTCAGTTTTCATCAAAGGTATGCCCTTTGAAGGTTATAGGTTAGCCAGGCACCATGTCCAAGAGTTTATGGGCAACACAATTGATTTGAATGGGTTGTATCAAAGGGGAGAAAAGGAGACATGAAGTTGGAAGGAGGATTAAGGTGGGAATGGATCTGGTTTTGGTCCGGGAGTAGTTATTAAGAGAACTGAAAAATAAATTCCATCAAAATACATTGTATAAATTTCTCAAGGAATTAATGAATGTAGTTCTTAATATATAATGTCTGTACTGAACATATACAGACGACTTATATTTCCATCTCCTAAATAACAAACCCTTGTATAGCAGTTTCATTACATTAAGGGCAAAAGTAATCTAGAAATTATTTAAAATAAAGAAGGATCAGAGGTGATGGCCCAGGGGCAAATTCATGCCTGTGTTCATTTACTTACAACACCAGTGCTTAGGATTTTGGGAGCGGCAGAGACAGGAAGATGAATATGACTTCCCGAAAGCCAGCCTCACTATTAGCTCAGCAGGAAACTCTATCAAAAGCAGATAAATTAGGGAGTGAAGGAGCAAATCATACTATGCCCTTCCCTAGCCTCTGAACTTACCTGTACAGATCTGCGTGCAGACACACATGAATATAAATAAAATATACAAGAGCTTATCTTGCATAGCTTATAAGCAGTGTTCTGTTATCTTAGCCTAGAGTCCTGAGGACTTTATATCATTAGAGTTCCTGAAGCAAACTCCCCAGATATAGCGGATGGGTATATCTTGTTACTATGCAAAGAGACCTCAGTTAAGTGTGTGTCTCAGTGATTCCAAAACAGCTTTTCTTCTCTACCTTTCTTTATATGGCACAGAACGACCTGTAAATAATTAAAATATGAAAACAAAGCTTTTTCACGAATTTAGGCTTGTGTTAAAATAATATTTATAACATTTTACTAAATGGAAGGGAAATGAACAAAATTAATTGCACATCAACAGTTCCCACGCTTTTAACTAAAACAGGATGAAGGGATATGTTTCCATACAAATAAGTAATGCCAATGTGATTAATCAAGTAGAAATGTGGCAGGGTTAGGATGCCTTTGGCTGATGTGACAATGATGACTGATTAGTCTCTTGTTATGCAAATAACCCTAAACTCTAAGAAAAGAAAAGTAATGATATAAAATATTCCAAGAAGTGGCATGGACAATTATTACTTGATTTCAATTTCTTTTACATACTTTATTAGTTTGAATAATTGTGGCTCACAGAAGATCAAATATTCAAAGGAGTTATTTTTCCAGGTGGTGGGATGTTTAGAAAGAATTAGGATTTGTGTTTTCATTAAAAGTGATTTAGCACTGGGCTTGAAATATCAAACACCCTATGACATATCAAAAACTCTCTCTCATTCTTTCTTTCTTTCTTTCTTTCTCTCTCTCTCTCTCTCTCTCTCTCTCTCTCTCTCTCTCTCTCTCTCCTCTTTCTCTCTCTCTGTCACTCTCTCTCTCATGTTTTAAGCCATCCATCCAGTGGTTGACATCTAGTATTAATCCATCGCATGTTTATTGCACACAGTAAGGCAATCAACGTTTATGATATGGATGTGAAATGGTCCTTCTTGCATTTTTTTTTTTTTTAGTTAACTCAACCTGGGAATATAGAACCGCAGATAAAGAACTGCCTCCATCACATTGGTCAGTTGCCACACCTGTAAGGAATGATCTTTTTTGGATGGCTGATGTTGAAGGGTCTAGCCCACTATGGGTAGTGTCAACATCTATGAAAAAAAATATACAAAGTGTGATGGTTACCGTGTAAGGGCCTGAAATTAATTTTTCTGTAAGAACTTACGATCTATATGGCATGAAAAATTAAAGTGCCTGATAATTTGTAAGTAAATTCCATACTTACCAGCATTCAATATTTTGTTTACCCATATTTCAAAAGTAAAATTATCAAATCTATTTCACCCTGTTTTACTGCATTTAATCTACTAAATTACTTGTAACCAGAAATACTAATAAATTTTAAAGGCCTTTAAAACATGACTGGTTGATATTGGGTTTAACTTCATCACAACTTTGTAAGCAGGAACAAGAGCTAGATTGCCTTCTCATTTTGCAAAGAATCAATGATTCACGGTTGCAAATAACTTCAATACAAGGTACTTAACCCTGTAAAATTCCTGCTTTGTTTGAATAAAATATTTATTGCTCTAACTTTGGGTTTTCATAAACAGAATTTTGATGTGCTATCCAATGTGCTGCCTCAAAGAGTCTGGCACAATTTCTGACACTAAGAACAGTTTAAAGATAACCAGGGAAAGGTTGGAACAGGGAAAATAACCACCAAGGATGTTGGTGAGTCAGAAACTGAAGGCTTTCACAGGAGGAAAATAAAAACAAAAACAAAACAAACAATCAACAAATGAATAAACAGAAACCCAACCACCAAAATGATAAAAACAATACAGGTGTGAATTACTTGGGCAGAATGTGACTCAAGTCATCAGGACATTTCAGTAGGGATTATATTTTGTATTTCGAGAATGCCATATGAAAACGTAAAGCCTAGATGGTTAATGTCTCTGGTGTAATTAGGGAAGGAACCAGCATGAGTGGGGTTCTATGATGCAAGCTGAACTAGGTGATGTCACAGAGCACTGGCCATAGATTGCACATCTATTCCACTTGGAGGCACTAGAATCCCTAGAAGGTGTGTCCACTATTTTCCCAGTGGTGTATGAAAGGCAGGCCAGCTCCTGAAGCCCAACGTTGTTCCTCAAGTTTTTTTTGCCTGGTCTGTATCAAAAGACAGAATCTTGATGACTAAGACATTTTCTTTGGGTAAGTACATTTATGAAGTGAATGGGACCCTCATAGCTATAGAAAGCTGAAAGTTTTCCCTCCCACACTGAGTAACTGTACATTCTAAATTCTCCCATGTTTGGGGCCAGGGGCATGGTTGATCCAGTTTAGTTGATCTCCTGAATTTATTATCCTTGCTAACAATATCTCCTTCACAATTCCATTAAAATGTCAAAGCACTTCTTTGTCCGTATGTATTTTAGAAAATGTTAGTTCTAAATGGCTGATATTGCCTGGATTTGTTGAGGCCAGAGTTGCAGTGGCAAATAATAACCGAATAATCCTGAGGCTGGGTCAGGTGACATATTACAGAAGGCCAGTGGTGTGCTGTGTCCCTGGGATATTTGTGAATATTGCCACCTAATTCAGAGCTTGCAGGTACAAGAGAGGGTAGGTGACAACTCTGACTCATTTTCTTTATTCTTTACTCCTTGATCATTTTGTAAAAGGCATACCAACTTCCACATTGACATAGACATGCAAGGAGATGTTCCTCAGCAGAGGCAAATTAGCTCAGGGCTGAAGACATATTCATCTGAGTATGTTATTCTGAGCTCTCGAGAATTACTTGTTAATTTCCCTTCGATAATTTCCTTGTTTCCCTTATTTATTTGTTTTTTTTGTTGTTGTTGTTGTTTTGTTTGTTCGTTTTTTCTTTGGATGGGTGTTTAATTTTACTTTGAGTGTGTTTGTGTGTAGCGTTGGCTGTTAGGAGAATCACTCTGTAGAATAGACTAGCCTTTATCTCCCTAAGGTTTGCCTCCCTCTGCCTCTTGAGTACTAGGATTTAAGACTTGGGTCACTAACACCTCCTATTAACTTCTGATTTGATTGTTTGTTTTGTTTTTTGTTTGTTTTTCATTTTTGTTTTTTTGTTTTGTTTGTTTGTTTGTTTTGTTTTGTTTTTGTTGTTTTTTTTTTTTGTTTTAGTTGTTAATATTGTTGCTGATTTGGAGACATGGTTCCTTTGTCTACCACTGGCTGCCCTGGAACTCACTTTGTAGACCAGGCTGGTCTCTAAGTCAGAAATCTGCCTTATCCTGCCTTCTGAATGCTGAGTTTAAATGCTTGCGCCACCATAGCTGGATTAAGAACTTCTTATTTTGATCAAATTGAGTTTAGAAGCCCAACATTGTTTAGCATAGCCTTGTTGACCTACTCAAAAATTCCATTAGAGAAGAGCATTTCTCCAGCATTCTCTCCCATCCTACACTCATTGCCTTTCAGTAACTCATATATATGACAGTAGCAACAGCATTGTGTCTGGTGTAAACAGGCAATATCTTCAATCCAAGGCAATGGGCAAGTATGATATTTGAACACAGAATGTTACCCACAAGACATCTGCCCAGGTTTGGTGTTGTCTACCACACCAGGGCTACAGCCATGTAGAAGACAATACCTCTGAAGAGTCTTAGCATGACATCCCTCATGAAGAAGAGGAGGAGGATGTCTTCTTCCAACGTCTTGAGGAATATTGTTGGCTGCAGAATTTCTCAAGGTTGGAAGGAAGGTAATGAGCCTGTCACTCAATGGAAGACCATAGTGCTAGGTCAACTCCCAACAAACCCTTCTCTTTATTTGGTGAAGTATGATGGAAATGACAGCGTCTATGGACAGGAGCTCTACAATGATGACAGGATTTTAAACCTTAAGGTTTTGCCTCCCAAAGTAAGATTTCCTCAGGTAAGGGATGCCCACCTCGCCAGAGCCCTGGTTGGCAGAGCAGTACAACACAAATTTAAGGGTAAAGATGGCTCTGAGGACAACTGGAGGGGGGTTGTGCTAGCCCAGGTTCCAATCATGAAGGATTTGTTTTACATTACCTACAAGAAGGATCCAGCTCTTTATGCTTATCAGCTCCTGGATGACTACAAGAAAGGGAACCTCCACATCATTCCAGACACTCCTCTGGCTGAGGAGAGATCAGGAGATGACAGTGATGTGTTGATAGGTAACTGGGTGCAGTACACCAAAAAAGGTGGTTCCAAATAGTTCAGAAAGGTTGTTTATCAAATTCTAGCCAATCCTTCTGTGTACTTCATCAAGTTTCATGGTGACATCCATATCTATGTCTATACTATGGTGCCAAAGATTCTTAAAGTTGTAAAATCATAAAGTACAGAAACGTAAACGTATAGGACTGGAAGAAAAAAAAAGTTTTTTGTTTTTTTTTTTTCCTGTGTTGGCTACATAAGGGTCTTTGACAATCCCAGTATCTTTGCCAATAAAATGTGTTTTGCTCTAAAAATTTAAAAGTGTGACATGATATTCTGTGAGTTAACAATTTGCTGGAAGAGATGGCCTACAGTGGAAGGAATATCAAATGAAGATGAAAGTTTCATTTCAGGTGGTGAACAGTACATACACCTAAAATCATACATGCTAAAAGGAACAGCTTCTCTGGTCTGCATGTAGAATAAGGAATTGGAGATGGAACTTGGAGGAGCAGAGATAGCAGCAAAAGATGGATGTTTAGGAAGTAGGGGAGAAGGACAGAGCATAGGTAGAAACTCTGATGTGAACACTGAAGGAGAAACAAAAAGTTGGGGAAAGAGGGACATCTAAAAGAAATGTGGCCTTGTTGCACAAGGTGAAACGCAGAAAACTGATTGAAATAGACTCAGAAATCAGAGAAAATCAGGTTTCATTTGAATAATGAAACTTAGTGAAATCTGTCTCACATTTTAAGATTTATTATCTTTACTTATGTGGGTGGGGATATGGCATGTCCTTTTGAGTACAGGTGAGCACAGAGACATGAGTTGTCAGGTCCCCTGGAGCTGCCATTAAAGGTGATTACTGGCCAGTGGATATGAAATCAAGAAACCAGATCTATTCTTGTGGTGCAAAAGTGCTTGTTACCATTGATTCATCTTTCTAATCCCATAAAGATATCTTTTTAAAGAAATCCAAAATTCACATGCAGAAAACAGACCAGGATGAAGATAAGAAAGTTCTAATTGATGGTGACCATTAAAAGCAATAAGGAACACAAAGAGTAGAGTGCACTGAGAGACAAATGAATTCTAAGTTAGAGTTCTCGAAAAGTTAGGCAGGAGTCACAGGAAGAAGAGAAAGTTTCTGGGAATATTCAAACTTGGGCCCTATCCACATTGGCCTCTTTGTTTTCTTAACAAATATCCAGTCAATCATTACAGATTCGTGTGTTTGTGTTTGTCTCTCTCTCTCTCTCTCTCTCTCTCTCTCTCTCTCTCTCTCTCTCTCTCTCTCTGTGTGTGTGTGTGTGTGTGTGTGTGTGTGTGTGTGTGTGTGTTTGTATGTGTGTGTGTGGTACTTAGAGTCCATTTTTATCCAGACAATCCAGAAGTGAATGTTTAAATATATGAGACTCCCTAAATCATCACAGAAACCTTGATTTTGTGTAATCAGTTTCAAAAGTAAAGTAAAAGAGAAAATGAATATGCTGTGAGATAATGTCGGGTTGGAATGGATCCTGAGTTCCTTCTGTGAGCACTCTTTGCTTCTGATGAATCCTGCGATCTTTTGGAGGTCTCTAATGAGAGGCCCAGATGACCATAAAAAGCTCCCACACTGGCCTGTTCCACCTAACTCTCCTCTAAACATATGACTCCCTACATACCTTCAGCCTGTCTATAGCCTGGATATTCTAATCTTTTCCTTATGTGTGACCTCATTCTTAGAAAACACTGAAGGTGTAACCAATGCATATATGCTGACCTTTTTTCTATGCCAGTTGTCATGGGTTTCAAATGTTATGAGGTTGCCTACAGTGTTGGTCACTTCCTGAGGAGCCCGTGTACTTCATGGAGGTCTGCCTGGGTTCCATCTATACGCAGAGACTTTTTTTTTTTTTGAGGCTGAAATGCCATGGATTCATTCATTACAATTTTTCTCTCTAGAATAAGTTTGTATGCTGCAGCACTTGAAAATACTTTCTATTGTTGATTAATTTTAATATCTGGGAGAGTTTCTGCAGTAACTGATTTTCTTAGTTAGGGATTTGTTTCTGTGAAAAGACACCATGACCAAGGCCACTCATAAGAGACAACATTTCATTAGGGCTTTTCTACATTTAATTACACGTTCAGAGGTTCACTTCACGATCATCAAGGCAGAAAATATGGCAGAGTCTAGGCAGACATAATGGTGGAGAGGAAGTTTAGAATTATGCAACTCCATCCAAATGCTTCCAAGAAAAAATATGTATTTTGCATGCAGGTATGGTCTGATTCACACTGGGCAGAGCTTTAAAGACCCAGAGTGATATGTTTCCTCCAGCAAGGCCAGACCTATTCCTACAAGGCCACACCTCCTCATAGGCCAACTATATTTAGAATGCCACACTGGTTTAATAGCAACTCAACAAGATCTAGAGTCTTCAAAGAGGAGGAGCTTCAGTTGAGAAGATGCCTCCATAAGATCCAGCTGTTCAGAATTTTTTTAATTGGTGAGAGAGCACCAACTCCATTGTGGGTGTTGAAATTCTTGTGGTGGTACTCCTGGGTTTTTTAGAATGCAAGCTAAGCAAGACTAGAGGAGCAAGACAATAAGCATCACTACACCATAGCCTATGAATGAGCCTCTAATTCCAAGATCCTGTGTTGTTTCAGTTTCTGTCCCAACTTTTTTGATGATTAACAACAATGTGGAAGTATAAGCTGAAAAAAACCTTTGCTATGGAATTTGCTCTTTGGACATGGTGGAACCTTTCAACAATAAAAATAGTAAGACATTCTTAAGGAAAAATGTCTAATAATGGCAATGTCACTTATCTTAAAACCACAAATAATAATGTGCAGACATTTTATTTTTATTTAAACATAAGATATACTCATGTACCTACCTGAGATGTAATTTTTCTAGTTTGCTTCTTTCTCACAATGTAGAATATTACAATCAAAAATAACTTGGAAATAGAAGGGTTACAGACTATCACCAAGGAAGACAAAACAGGAAGTTGAATCAGTAACAGCAAACACTGCTTATTGGCTTGCCACTGACTTAGTCACTGTTCTATTGCTGTGAAGAGACACCATGGTTAAGGCTACTATTAGAAAACAAAGCATTTAACTGGAGGCTTGCTTACATTTTTAGAATTGACAATCATCAAGTGAGGGACCCCATCATTGGAGCAATAGAGAACTATTGATCCTTAGGCAAAGAGAGAGATTCTGCCATTGCAATGCCTTCTTGAAAACTCAAACCCATCCTTTTTGACACACCCACTTCCTCCAATGAAGCCACACCTTATCTTATTCCATCTAATCTTTAAACTCACTGTCACTTCCCAGTGACTAAATATTCATATATATGAGTCAATAGAGAACGTTCTTATTCTACCACCAATTTTCTATGGCTTGATCAGCCATTTTTTTAAATACAATCTAGAATGCTCCCATCTATAAATGACTATTGATGAGCTTAGCCCCAGGGATGGGCCCTCCCACATCACTCATTAGCCAAGAAAATATACTATAGACTTACCAAATAACCAAGTGAATAGAGACAGATCTTCAATTGTTCTCTCTTCTTAGGTAACTGTAGATTGTCAAGATTGAGAAAAAATAAAGTCCCATCACAGGAATGTTTCACAGACTCAACAACCTACCTAAACATTACTCAACAGCATTTCCTCCCCTTTGCCCCTGCATAGACCCAATTCCATGCATTGCATAAGTGAAGGATAACTACGTTTATCAGCAATGATACTCAATAAGAGGTGACATGAACAAATATTTCCTATAGCCACACAACCCCCACATTCTAATATGTGTTACACTTACTGTCAGACTTGCCAATCTGTCCAATTTCCTGCCAACTCATTTAGACAAAAAAAAAAAGAAAAAAAATTCCTCATAACGAAATCCAATGAATTTTACCTGATTTGTTTCTCCTGAGGCAACTCGGTGTTATCCCTTCATGCTCATATTCGTGTCTGATTCATCTGTAATAAACCCACTACTATTATCAGCTACATCACATGAGGTATGATGAGTAACAACTCCCATGAACAGCATCACAGTAGGCTAAGCCTTTTCAGCAATTTTGAAGTTTCCTTTGTATACAAAAAATCAATTGATTTCATTAAGTGTGTAATTTAATGATTCTAACACATTTTCACCTCCCTTCCATTTTTCCCTCATTTTCTGATACTTCATATGATATTGCAATCTATTAAAATACAGTAGTGAGTGCAGAGGAAGGACCAGTGTGGGAAGCAGCAAAGTTCTTTATTTCTAAGACAACAGATACACTACCAGAATCTTCCAGGTACAACTGCTTGGTAACTTTGGGTTTAATGTTAGCATGAAATTTCTAGAAAAACGCTTAAAGAATTAAACCATGGTTAACCTGGACCAGACAAGTCAGTATCTCTAGTGAGAAACATTCATGTAAATCATTTTCATCACTGTTACAAGATGCCTAGCAACAAGGAAAACAGGTCCATGGTCACAAGAATATGAAAGGGGCATGAAGGAACACAGTTGTCCAACTTATTAGCAGCCAGTAAGCATCAACACAGGAAGCGACCAAAGATAATAAATAACTTCCAAGACATGTCCCAAATGACCAAGTTCCTTTACAAGTTTCTCACCCCTTCCATGCACACCCATCAATCAATTAACTCATAGATTAAAGCCCTCAGGGTCCAATCACATTTCAGATTGTGTATATTGTTCTACCTTTGAGCATTGTACTTCAGACCAAAACCTTCATCAAAGTCCCAGGACAGACATTTCAAACCCATTTCACCACAGCATTCTTTGTGTTACACAAAGTGATAGGAACTATCTGTTTCTTTAATGGTATCTCTGTCTAGCAGTTCCAAAAGGAAAATGTCCAGGTTAACAGCATCAGCACCTCCAGGAGCTTTTATAAATGTGAGTTCAAGAAGAAGGAAATTGCAATGCAAGTTAAGGGTCTTGATCCCCCATCCCTGCATCTTAAAACCATAGGGTGGAACCAGAAATGTAGGTCAAAAGTGTAAATTTCACCTATACTACAACCAAATGTGATGATTTCTAGCTATCCCCAGTTTCTGTCTGTTACGTAGTCCCAACAAGTCTGCATCAAGGAATATTGCCTAGTGAGTAATAGTGCCAGCAGTTGATTGCAAACCCCACTATGTGTTGACTTGGATGTAAAATGAGACATCTATAATATAGACACACTTGTACATATACGCATACTAACAGAAAGAGGCAAGCAGTAGAGGTGCTTTGTCTTAGGAACCCTCAAGGAAGAGAAAGTTCAAATCTCGTAAGGCAGAGAGGTCATTGAGACACTGTATGTCTCTACTGCATAAAATCAGACCAGTCTGCCTTGCATCCCTGAGTGGTATGGTATCACTATCCATCATCCCCATCTAAAAATGTATGGACTGTTGATGAAGGATGGAGAGACAGTATTCATCAAAGGTAAGGCCTTTGAAGGTGATATAGGTTTGCCATGCTCTACTGGTAGCCCCATGTCCAAGAGTTTATGGGCAACACAATTGATTTGAATGGGTTGTATCAAAGGGGAGAAAAGGAGACTTGAACTTGGGAGGAGGATTAAGGTGGGAATGGGTCTGGTTTTGGTCTGGAGGTATCAAGAGAATTAGAAAGTGAATTCCATCAAAATATATTGCATGAAGTTCTCAAGGAATTAATTAATGTAGTTCTTAATACTGTACTGAACATATACAGACCACTTATATTTCAATCTCCTAAATAACATCTCCCTTTAAAGCACTTACATTACATTAAGGGCAAAAGTAATCCAGAGATTATTTAAAATAAAGAAGGATCAGGGGATATGGCCCAGAGGCAATGCCATGTGTGTTTTCAAACATTCACCTACAACACCAGTGCTTAGGATATTGGGAGGGGCAGAGACAGGAAGATATCTGTGGCTTCCTGAAAGCCAGCCTCACTACCAGCTCAGCAACAAACCCTGTCATAAGGGGATAAATTAGGGAGTAAAGTAGCAGAACACACTACACCCTTCCCTACCCTCTGAACTTACCTGTACAGTTCTCTATGCAGACTCACATAAATATGATTAGAATATACAAGAGGTTACTTTGCATAGCTTATATGCAAATGCAATGTTGTTTTAGGCTAGAGACCTGAGACTTTATATCATTAGGGTTCCAGAAGCAAACACCCCAAATATAGAGAATAGATAAATCTTCTTACTCTGCAAAGGAGACCTCAGTTAAGTGTGTGTGTCAGTGACACCAAAAGGTTTCCTCCTCTATGTTCATTTATATAGCATAGAATGATCTGTAAATAATGAAAATATGAAAACAAAGCTTTTTCACAATTTTAGGCTTGTGTTAAAATCATATTTATAACATTTTATTAAATGGAAGTGAAATCTTCAGCTCTCAGGAACAATACAGTCAATCCTATAGGCTTCTGTTTTGTCCCATTATCAACAAAATTAATTGCACATCAACTGGTCCCACACTTTTAACTAAATCAGGGAGAAGGGCTATGTTTCCATACAAATAAATAATGCCAATGTGATTATTCAAGCAGAAATCTGGCAGGGTTAGGATGCCTTTGGGTTATGTGATAGTGATGACTGATTAGTCTCTTTTTCTGCAAATAACCCTAACCTCTGAGAAAAGAAAAGTAATGATATAAAATATACTACGAAGTGACATGGACACTTATTACTAGATTTCATTTTCTTTTACATGCTTTAGTTCTTTGAAAAATTGTGGCCCACTGAAGCTCAAACATTCAAAGGTGTTAGTTTTCCAGGTGGTGAGATGTTAAGAAAGATGTAGGATTTGTATTTTTATTAAAGGATATTTGTCACTATTTTTTGAACTATCAAAAAAAACAAAAAAAACAAAAAACAAACAAACAAAAAAAAACAACAGGCTCTCTCTCTCTCAATCTTTCTCTCTCCTCATTCTCTCTCTCTCTCTGTCTCTGCCTCTGTCTGTCTCTGTCACTCTGTCTCTGTCTCTCTCTCTCTCACTCTCTCTCTCTCTCTCTCATTCTCTGTCTCTCTCTATTTGTGTTTGTTGTCTGGAGTATTGTTTGTGAGCTCTCAGCTACTGCTCTAGACATGTGTGCATGCCTGTCGCCATGGTATTTACCATGATGTCCTGGAGTCGCCCTCTGAAACTGTAAGACCACAATTAAATATTTCATCTTATAATTTGGTGTGGTCATGATGTCTCACATCAATAGAACAGTAATCAAGACATCCAAATTCCAGTTTATTTTTTCAATCGTTCTGTACTTATTTCATTAAAGTTACCTTTTGTCCATTGAACAGTTTTAAGAATACTTTTAAAGGTCCTGAACAAATAGTGCCAGTAGGAGTGGCACTGTTAGGAGGTGTGGCCTTGTTGAAGTATGTGTGACCCTGTTGGAGTAGATGTGGCCTTGTTGGAGGAAATGTAATACTGTGCTTGTGGACTTTGAGATCGGCTATGCTTAAGCTGTCCCCAGTGTGACACACAGTCTCCATCTTCTACCTGTGTATCAAGATGTAAAACTCTCAGCTCCTTCTCTAGCATTGTGTCTGTCTGAATGCTTCCATATTTCCAGTCATGATAATAATGGATTAAACCTCTGAAAATAAGTTACAAAGTGTTCAAGAGTTACTGTGATCCTGGAGACTCTTCACTCTGTCTCTGTCTCTGTCTCTGTCTCTGTCTCTGTCTCAGTCTCTGTTTCTGTCTCTGTCACTGTCTCTGTCTCTGTCTCTGTTTATGTCTCTGTCTCTGTATCTCTCTCTCTCTCTCTCTCACTTATTCTCTGTCTCTCTTTGTTTGTGTTTGTTGTCTGGTGTGGTCATGATGGCAATAAAACCCAAAGTAACACAAACACAAACATTCAAAAACACATTTGATATTTTGACTATTCTTGGCCCAGGGAGTGGCACTACTTGGAGCTAATAACCTTGTTGCAGTAAGTTTGGCCTTGTTGAAAGAAATTTATCATTGTGAACATGGACTTTAATGCCCTCTGCCCAGCTGCCTGAAAGCTACACATTTCCTAGCACCCTTCAGATGAAGATGTAGAACTCTCAGCTGCAAATGCACATGCCTACCAGGATCCTGCCATATTCCCACCTTGATGAAAATGGACTGAATTTCTGAACCTGTACGCCAGGGTAAATTGAAAAGTGTCTCTGCTGATAGTTGGTTGCTATTCCAGAAAGTCCAAAAGTTATGACGTACCATCCAGAGTCTGAGAATACACTGGTTTAGCTTCTAGCATTTGACAGAAAACAGGATTATCAAGACAATGAGAGTATAAATCTTCCTATTTCATAGAGACACATAGGTTATAGATCTGTGGAACTCAATGTTTCATGGGTGGTATGGTAGGCTGATTAGTGTCTGTATATGAGTGCAGTTTCTGTTCCCAAGTCTGATGTCACACATACACATATGTTAAGTAATGTGTAGAATGTCTTCAACACTTGCTCTCTTAGAGTGAAACCCTCTCACCATTTTGACTAGTTTGACTGGCCAATACACTATTGGGATATCTACCTGTCTCCACCCCACAATGTTGCAGATATGAATAGACATGCCTGGAATTTTACGGAGTTGCCGAGAATACATGAACTCCACTGAGCCATCTTTCTAGCCCCCAGCAGGGTATTGTTTATTGAAATCAATGATCATATCAGTAGAGAAATGAAAACCAACATGACCCTGATATTCTACCTTACCTCCACCTAACACCAATAAGTGAATGTTAAATATAAATTTAATTCGTGTCCAAATAAATCCAGATTACAATCTAATGAATGATAAAATTGGAGTGGATCCAGATGAAAGCTACATTAGTAGATTTTTGGCCTTTTATATGAAGAATAACCAATATTTTGGGTACACTAGGAGAGCAAATGTGTGTAAATGATTCGAATGAAAGAAAATCTGTGTTCCAGGGAATTTTATTTTAAAATAAATTTCAAAATCATGAAATTTCAAATATATATATATATATATATATATATTTGTGTATGTTATTATGGGTTCATGTGAGTTTTCTTGGATTCCGATTGCAGAATTAGAGTATAGGGGACCTGGTTACGTGGCACTATTATTTTTTATTAATTAATTCATTCATTGTCCACCTTCCTACTGTTCCACATCCCATATCTACTGCCCATTCCCTGTCTCCAAGGGCAAGTCTCCACCCTACCGGATCTCTAAACACCTTGGTGTCTCTAGTTTGTTGAGAATTTGGTGCATCATTTCTGATTGAATAGAGATCAAGCAGATTTTTTTCTGTGTATGTTTTAGAGACCTTCTGATAGATCGCATATGCTGCCTGTTTGGTTGTCTAGCATTTGGGAGAACTCTGGGTCCATAGTAGTTGAGACAGCTGGTCCTCCTCAGCCTCCTTCAGTCTTTCTCAAATTAAACCAATGGTTCAGCAGATTCTGTCCATTTTTTGTTTCCATACATTTGCATCTGATTGTTTCACCTGCTCATTATTTCTTCATAAGTACAGTCATCCTAGCATTCATACTACAAGTATCTGAATTCAGAAACCTACAGAGGCTATTTATTGCAAGCAGGTCTTCTGCAAAAGCAATATACAATATACGTACTAAAATTTCTATCAGTGCTCAACAATATACTATTCTTTGTGATGAAATCCCTCTCTCTCTCTCTCTCAATATATATATATACTTCTCTAACACTTAGTATGAATAAAGATTCTCTTAAATTCTCTCCTACAAAGGGGATGATATTGGAATGTCATCTGCAACATTCATTCACTTTCCTACACAGTTTGTGCTTTTTCTTAGCAATCAACTAATATCTAAATCACACATGCACTCAGATTACAAAATAAGGTATCTGAGCTAATGCAATCTGTTATTCTGAGTCAGAGTAGGGGCAGGACAATTCCAAACTGTAGTTACATCCAAGAGCATGGACTTTAACAAATTGTGAATCAGTAGAAGACAAGACAATGTATAGATGTGGTTGTTTCTTTTGGTTTGGTTTGGTTTAGCTTTGCTTATTTCAGTTACCCACAATCATTATAAGAAACACAGAGAAACACTGATTAATGCCTGTATCTTGAACTGAATGCAAATCGGGGCCCTAGAACCAACATTATATTTCTGTTACAATATACAGTATATATTTTTAGAGATTTTCTTTTCATTAGCTATCATACACACACACATACAACAAGTTTAAGAAATGTTCCTAAATAAATGACCCAAATAGCAGCTTAATGATTCAGATGCAGATATTTTCACCCAATCAATAGACTGAAGCATCTGACCCCTGTTGTTGAATTAATGAGGTTGAAAGATATTAAAGAAAAAGGCATTCCTGTAGTAGAATCCCTGTCTCAATTAAACTGTTCCCCCAAGATGTCTGAAACTCTGGCCCAACAAAGAGACAGAATGCACCTGCTGATATGAGGCCTCCAACACACATACCCATCCTTATAAATGGTGAAAAGCTTGAATCTTTCTTATTTAGAGATTATACATTTGATATACTTCAAAGTCATAAGAGAATGCTTGAGGATTCAACAGAGCATATCTAATTTCACTTTTAGTATAAAGAAAATTGTCACCTTCCTTTGGTCAAATACAGTAGTTAATGTTCTCCCTTGTAGATATCACTAAGATCTAAGGCCATATTTGGGGAAAGGAAAAGACTGAAGCTCACTGAGCCTCACACAGGATAATTTTCTTGGCCACTTCAAAAAGCAAGGAGTGCGAGAGGCATCTTGGGAATAGAAGACTTCTGAGAACCTCTTCTCAGAATGAGACATTCTAAGACCACAGTCAACAGAGGGGAAATCGTGAAAATCTTGGATCCTAAAGTAGAGGTCCCAAGTCTTATTTTCCAGGTTAGAAATGTCCAGTTCAGCTATGGTCATCATGGGAATTTCCTAGGCTCCACTGAGAACTGTAAGACGATTCAGACTCTTCCTCACTAGCTTCCAAGAATTTTCCCCATATACATACCCTGTGTAACAACTTTGAGTGTCCAGGCAATGGTCACAACAATCTCCCAACATGATAAATAGTTATGCATGAATTGATGTTTCCGCAAGGCTGTTTTCAGCTGCACACATCTGTGAATAAAAGATACGAATGGGGCATTGTGATGACCAATTTTGAGGCACAGGATATGGGAGACAATTTCAGTTTTCTATTTTCTGCCCTATCATCTAAAAGGGGAGAAATGTGAGGTGACATTGTTCACATATGTGTTGTGTGGATATCTTGGACAAATGGGATATGTTTAAAGAAAACTTAGTTGATCGGGGTATTTGTGAGGCAAATCCAGTAGAGAATCTATGCTGGTTCTTTAATTGCAGAGGTGGATCTGAAGTGTCCTAGTACAGAGGGTGGAGGTCTGAAACTCCCCTTCTACACAGAAGCTACTTCTGAGAGTCCTTTCAATAGATTTTGATTTCCAAAGGCCCCTTTTGCTGAAACTGAATGTTTAAAATCCACTTGGTAAATGGAAGTAGACAATAGACCCATACTCCTACTGGGACGACAGGGATTGTTAGATGCCCTTTTATGTAGAATAAGTGGTATAAGTCTCCCATGGTCTAAAAGCCTTTTAAGGAAATAAAGGCTCAAAACTACATGGTTGGGATAGGAATATTCAATGTAAGGTATAATAATACATGTTTTGGGCCACACTTTGCTAATAGGTTCTAGGGCCTTGTTAGTCCTAGGAGAGTTGTGACATTATATTCAGTTTAGTGAGAAAAAGTAAGTTAACATTGGAAAATATGAGCCCCATGTAGGAAAGGAAATCTCTGAATCCCTACTGCAAGAGGAGGACAGAAACTTCTTGAGGCAGACTGTGACGTTGCCATATAAACTTCTGTCCAAGGTAAAGGTCTCTGGTACCTTATACAGTGGAGTATGTTTCCAGCAATGATTATCAATTTTCAATTCTTATTCAGAGTTTTTTTATTTGTTTTTATTTTCATAGTTTGTGTTCATTGAGGAGATACACGGAAGCAACATATTCCTTCTTCCAAAGGCTTTTGAGGACTGTTGCTGGCTAGGATACTTCTTTGACTTTATTCATTATCCAGGTCTAAGCAGAATTAATGAAGTTATTACATTTCTATTGACTTGTGTGGAAACAGATGGCACAGGTACTTTGATCCAGTTTGAAATATCACTATGGGACTTCACACCAGAGTGAACTAGGGTACCTGTTTACAGAAGGAGTCACTTTTGGAAATTTTCCTGATAAGTTAGGGATAAAACTACTTTGACCATATATAGGAATATAATTTTTGAGAAAGAGAATATGTTGGGAGGATAAATAAGATAAGAAAGATCACAGAATCCCTCAGGCAAATGTTTATCTTTGGAATTTGAAGAAGATGTCGAAAACAGCTTATCAAGTGCAAATGAACTCACAATTCAGAATACACATGTGTTCTGAGAAATTAAGGTGTGTTTGCCAACAATCAGAGCATTTTTCTTACGAATTGTTTGGTAACCTCTTGCTCTATGTTCTCTGTAAAGCAGCATGCCAGGCATAGCCAACAAAGAGGGCACTGCTCTATTTCAAGTGACAGGCTTAAAAATAGAAGTTAGGTTAGGGCTTATATATTTACTGTCATGTCTCAGGACATCATTTCAGAGTTGCTTGACATCCCTTCTTTATTTGAGCATGCCTGGCAACCCAGGAAACATTGGAATTTTAGGAACTCCTAGACTAATAGTCCTGAGGATTCTATTAAGACAAGTAAATTTTCTGAGATATGCATGGTCAAGAGATGTTGATTTAAATTTTCCACAAGTGAAAATAAACAAAATTTGTATTAAGACCTTTTCAAACTGAAGGGTGTGTCTATATTTTCCCAATTCAAAGATAAAATGTAAATTTGTTCCTTGTCAGAGTATTTACGTCAAAGATTCTTCATTGAAAAGTTTTTGAACCTAGAGTTTACCTTGAACTGAAGGGAAAATCTGGGAAACATTAGTATATATATTTAAGGTTCAGTTCATAATATCAGTAAGTTGTGTGGGATTCCTCGACCTCAAAGTATGTCCAAAACTCCTTTGGACAAACTGGTATAATCAGAGACTGGCTTTGCTTCAGGGTAAGATCTGATGACTCCTTAATCTAAGACAGATGGAGTAAGTATTACTTGGGGAGAAAGGAGGTGGTGTTGTCCTTGTAACAAGAGAGATGATCAGAGTATGAAAATCTCCATAATAGTTTGTACAAAAAATTGCTTACCTTAACTCATAAGGTCCTCCTTTGCCACACCTAATGGTTCTTCACATTCTGGAGTATCCATATCTTTAGCAGAATTAGCAAGACACCAAATATTGATACCATGATTCATGAAAAGCTTGAGCTACTGTCTTCAGCATGATTGCCTCCTAAGAATTAATTTCAACCACCAGAACTGTGTTAGAATGATGATTTCACACCATGTCATGTGACTGAAGTCAAGGAAGTGGCATAAGGTCCCAGGATTGGCCTCCTCGACTTGATTTATCTGAAATGTGACCAGAGGGAGAAAAATGCTCCTTGTCAGAGGTAAAATATCCCATGGGTTCCCGAACAGAAATTATTTTTTATGAGAGTCCATTGACTCAAAGGGGTGATTTTTAAGACCTCAATCATCACAGGAATAGAAACACCATAACTGTGGAATCAAGTAAGTCCCTTGATCCTGTTGGACAGTAGGGGAGTATAACTGTTTACCTTCTGTAGAGGAGGTTGGACCAGGCATTCCTTAAATCCACATTTTCAGAGAACTCTAGAAAATTCTTATCCCTGAGGACTCTACTGCACAGTTGACAGCACTCTGAGGTTTGTTCTGACAAGACTGCTCAAAGTCCCTGGATCTGTTCCCTATTTATACTTACAATAGGCCACACAAGTATGGGTGTTGAGGACAATTACCTTTATGATGAGCAACTTAAAGAGAGATGACCTTGGATCTAGGCTGAAGTTTTTATTCATTGGCCATGGGACTTGAAACCAGACTTCTCTGAGTTTATTGGTATTGAAAGGTGTATCCCCTAAACAATAATTTCTGAGAGAGAATCTCTGGTCTATATTAGTTGAATGGTAGACCTGAGTAAGCCATGAACAAAGAGTGAAACTCCTGTGAATTCTTGGTACCAACGGTTTAGTTTTAAGCACACCAGATCTGTACTTGAATGTATGAGACACACTCCTTACTCTCAAATGTCAGTTCTATAATTTCTTCATCAGAGGGACATGCCTCAGACCCCTCCAGTGCAGACAGAGAAAGAACAAAGTGTTTTTATTCAAGATCAGCAGACCCCTTTGTCATATCCTTAATGTCATGGACTACTATGTTTAGAGGAAGTAAGGCTAAGGCCTTCTTCAAAAGATAATCCAACTGGGGGTCAGCCCCCTTGAAATCATGGGATACTTTACTTCTAAGGTTGTGTGACTTGACGGAGTTGCTATTTATGCTGGAAATATAAATTATCCCGGTTCTGGTGGGGTACATCTGAAGCCCCATTGTGAATTCATCAATGCTATTGCATGGTGATATTAAAGAGCCATATTTGTGGCCAAATTAAGATGTTGTTGAAGTCTGAAGTCTTGCTTCTCATGTCATATGTCTCCGGATATCTTCATTCATTGAGGACCTATATGACACCTTTGTTCTGAAGTGATAATTCTGAGGGCAATTAAAGAATGTCTGAAAATTTTGGTTCTCATGAGTCAATGCAGCCTTCAACACTGGTGAGTTTCTAACATATTTGATGTAGAATGGGTATGTCTGAACCACTGTTAGGTTATTGAAGGAAGTTGTGAGGCACATATATTCAATTTTATGTATATGTTTGTACTGTCACTGCCTTCAAACACACCATAAGGTGGCATCAGGTCCCATTTTAGATTGTTGTGAGCCACCATGTGTTTTCTGGGTTTTCAACTCAGGACCTATGGAAAAGCATTCTGTGCTCTTAACTGCTGAGCCATTTTTGCAGCTCCAGCACATTGGTTCTAGACAGCTTAGTTTAAGGTCACTTAGGGAATTGGGTAAAATCTGAGAATACCTATTTCAGCATGGGCAGATCAGAAGACCCTTTGGTATACAGTATTTTGGATGATCTGTGGTTCTTAAGCTGTAAGTCTAAAAATTAATAGAGAAAAATATCTGTATTTGGATTACTGGTTTAGAGCAATTGCACCTCACATATCCTTGAGTCATGGAGAGTGCATTACACCCCACTTCAAGCATAGGGGAATACATCTTAGGGTTCTCTCAAAGAAACACAATTTGGAGGACCCTTTGAAAGGAGGAAAATGTTGATTTATCCACAAATAACCTATTAAAAATAGCATCCATTAGAGGTAGAAAGTCTCATACCACATTTGGGAAAGCAGAAATATCAAACACTCTTGTATCTTTTCAAGATAAAAGGTCAATTTTGGGAGGAATATTTGGAATATTTCATTATCGAGGCTTCCTGGGAACCCAGAATATGAATATCATGCAGGCCATGCAACAGCATAATCAATCGTCAGTATGCTAGGAGGAACTTCCCAGCTATTTCTCCTGGTAAATCAGCTGCCTACTTCTGAACATGGCAAGGCTTACTTGTTTCTACTGGACAACATATAAGTATATGTCCTGGGTTTATGAAATTGCTGGCTACTCTTAGACTCCAGCCATTGAAGCAAATGGGTCCAGATCCTTGGACTGAGGTAATGAGGTCAGAGGATCAGAAAAAGGAGCACTCAATGCACCGTATATCAAGGAAATCGATTTGTCATGGATTACATCAGATCTAGTTAGTCTAGGTCCTCAATGATCAGAAGAAGCACATACTATTCTACATACTATTCTACATGAGCTGGAAATTATATAGCTTATGGCTACAAATTGTTAGATACTCTTAATCAGAAGGGAGGTTTGTTTGTACTTTTAGTCCAAGGGACATATGTGATGCTTCAATGTGCATCTGAAGCAGCTAGGAGTAGAAATTGTAAGATGTAGAGATGGTTGATGAGAAGTAAAAGTTCTAAACTCATGTTGCTCATAAGGGGCAAAGAAAGTGAAAAAACAGGGCACCCTGTGGGTCAAAAAAAGAACTGAAAATGCCAGGGTAAAAGAGAGAAGGGCACTGGCCACCCTCTTGAGAAGGACTGCCTTACAGGATCCATTTGGCAAGCTGTAAAGTTCTGGTGTGTCCTTGGGTCAAAGGAGTAATTCGGGAGTGAGGATTAAGTCATAAGCTTCCTAGAGCATTTATGATATCTCTTTTTTCATAGAAAGCATCTGTGAAGCACATTTTTTTTAGATTGGGCATTTGAGAGCCTGCCTCTTTCAGGCTAAAGCATTCTGAGCCTTACTGAAAGAGAACACATAGCCAATGACCCTTTGGTGAGAACTGAAAAGTCTGAGTTCACAATGCTCAGACTGATATGGTCTGACTTTCCCTTTTAGGGGAGAAGAAAGAACTACAGCTCCTCTTTTGCTCCGTGATCCTTTTGAAATTGATTTTGATAAGATGTATATATTTGTGGCCTCCTAGGACAGAAGGGTCACAAAGCGACACCCAAATTCACATTGTAATGATTGTTTTCTCCCTGGGCAAGAGAGAGCAAGTATCATGTCCTGTGTTTGAGATGTTACGTGTAATTACTTTGCATAACAGGGAATGAAGTGGCACCTCCATTTGGAATTCATGGATGTATGAATCCCACTAGGAAAATAGCCAATGCTGTGGGCTCCCATTTTTGTATTAATGGAAGTTATGTGTTTCTCTCTCTTTGGCAGTAGAAACATGTTTTGAGCACTACTTAGTAAAAACAGGGTGGTTGATATCCTCTTGGGGTGATGACAAGAATTTGACACCTCTATGGGGACTTTCTCCATCTGGAGATAACTCAATGCCTTCTTGTTCTGCAGGAGAAGTTTACAGGGCTATTTGGGTATTAGAGGCACTACTCTCTCTCCTCCTATTAAAAGTAGCATTTCAGAGAATCTCATGAGGAGACATGAAATGTCTGAGGCTCTCTTCATGAGGAATAGAGTGGTTTATGTGCACTTTTCTCTAGGCATGGATCATGGTTTGCCACTCTCATGTTCTGAATGGGAAGCTTGACTGTCCCATTGTTCAGAACGGTCCTTTTCTGATAAGATAAAATAGATTTGGATGGTCTGTATTCACCTTGGTATGGTGGAGGACTTCTGAGGCCCTCCTCATGAGATGGTGAGCATCCAAAGGCTCCTTTAGCAGTATCAGAATTAGTGAGGGTTATGGTAGTCACAGTTTTAAGATTTGCAACTTTTTTTCTTAGAAGTGCAAGATCTTACCAACATTTTGGAATAGTGGCAGTGCTTCCACCTAGCATCTTTTTAGAGGACAGGTTTCAGGCCTGCTTGATCTACAGAGGAAAACATTAGTCTTATTTTTTGCAGTATAGGATTTTTGGGACAACCCCTTGGATGAGGAGAATAACTGAGATCTTTCTTATAAGGAATGCTAGATGTGAAACTCAATTGTGAAGATTAAAAGGGGGAGATGCTTCTTGGAGGAGTAGAGGTAGGACTGGATTCCTTTCAGCATACTTGGAAGATGTGAGGCTACCTTTGGCAGAAGAGATGCATTTTAAAACATCAAGTTCTGAGAGGCAGTATCTGATATCTCCTTCTGAAAATGAGACATGTTTCAATGTCCTTTGGTTAGAATTGGAAATACTCGGGCTCTTCCTCTGATAAGAGTAACTATCTGGCCATCTTCATGAGAAGGGGTTGGAATTAAGTCCCTGTCTGTACAAAGTGACAGTCTGGGAAATTCTGTTGAAAAGGAAGTACCCACAGTGTCTTTTCTAGATGGCATAGGTTCTAGAATCCCCTTAGCTAGTTGAGAAAGTTCTAGATATTCCTGGGCTAATGTTGGTGTTCCAAGGATCCCTTGATCAGATACTAAAGGGCTCAGCCCATCTACATTGTGTTTCATAAGACACAGAGACCCTGGAACAGATAGCAAAGATTCTAGAGACCCTGCCACAGATTCTGAACTCTTAGAAACAGATTGGTTACATGGCAGAGATTCTTCCAACTCTGGACTAAGTGTTGAAGAAACTGGTAATCTGGGAGAATTTTATGTGGCTGACAAAGATTCTATGATCTCTTGGGTGACAGATGGTATTTCCTCACGGTTTTGCATACTTGGCATTGTTTCTAGTTTTTCCTTCGCAGAATTAGAAAGTCCAAGATCTTAGGATCAGATGGTGAATATCCTAAAGCCGCATTTTTCTAACAAGGTCCTGGAGACTCTTGGGATAACAAGGAAGTTTCTGAAGGCCGTTGGGCAGATGTTGATGTTCCTACTACACCATGACAAGACAGGGAAGGTCTCTGACTCAATACGACAGGTTGTGACACTCTCAAATATAATTGGACAGATAAAGGTGATCCTAGATCCACTATGGTAGATGCTGAAAATTCCAAAGCTCCTGGTGTAATATTTGCTATTCCTGGCTTGTGTTTTGTACAGGTGCAACCTTTCATATTCTCCTCTAAAGGACAGGCAAGGGCCTCCAGCTTTTTGAACAGATAACAAAGGTCCTGGATTCACGTGAACAGATAGGGACATTGTCAAAAGCTCTAGGGTAGATGATAGAGATCCTAGGGTTCCCTGTCCAGATAAAGAAATTGCCATGGATCCTTTGGAAGAACCTGACATATCTGAAGCAGTTGGATCTGTTTTTTGTACCCTTTGTGGAGTATTCAAATACTCATTTGGTCCCTGGTATGAAGTCAAAGGCCCCTCTGTAGGTTTAGAGAGATCTAAAGGTTCTTCTGTGTAAGGAAAGGAATCAAAAGGATTAGGGAAGAAAGTAATGAAATAAGTTGGGCAAAAATTGCAAGTGCCAGAAGTGAGTCATTGTATATCACATATCCTGAGATAGCTGTTGAATTTTTTTTGTGCACCTGATGCAAATGAGGAATATTCTAGAGTCCCCTAGGAAGATGGCAAAGGTTCTACAGAGCCTTGTGCAGTTGCCAAAATACTCAGAGATTCTTGGTCAGATCTCAAAATCCTTGCAATATTTTGAGTAGGGTGGGTATATCACTGACACACTGAGGAATATGGTGAGTCTGCTACTGTGTAGTGTGTAGATGTGGACTGAGTTCCTATACATTGTTTATGTAAAGAAGGATTTGAGAGCTTTTGGGAAGTTGTAGATTGTTGTATATACCTTTGTGGACATGTGGACAGATATAAGGTCCTCTTTGCAGAGAGAAAGGGACTCAAACTTTCATGAGAATAATCAGAAGATGCTGGAGTCACTTGTTAAGTGGAAAAAAGACACAGAGGATTATGAGAACATTCAGAACATTGTGATGTATTCATCATTGCCTATGCTGAGATAGAAAGTTTCAGAGGTCCCTGGGCAGATTACAAAGGTACTGGATTCCCTTGGCCAAATGGGAAGGTCTCTGCATCTCCTTGGTACAATGTTATTGTCTACCAAGTTTTGGAGGTCATGGTGGCAAAGTTCCTAGAGCTGATGAAGTAGTCTGAGAAGATGTTACATCTTCTCTCACTCTTTGAAAATGTCCTAAAATACTCTGTGATTCTTTATATTGTGACAATATCCCTGTGAAACCTGTTGAATTTTCTAGATTTCTTTGGTTGAAGAAAAAATAACTTTATATGCATAAAGTTCCGTCTTTTGCCCTGGAAATTTTTGGGGGCTTTTGAAAAGATGGAAAAGCTTCTAGAACCACTGTAGGAGGTACAAGATGCTCCTGAGAACCCAGTAGAGGTGGGCAATGTCCTACATCTGATGGTTAAGGACAAAAGTATTCTTGAGATTTCTGGAAAGGTAGGAAATGTCCAGTTTCCCTTGGGAAAGCTGGGGATTTTTGTGCAAAATTTTGGACAGTTGGCGAAAATTCATAACTGTCTGCAAAGAAGTTGGAGCATTCAACTATCTTGAGCTTATGAAACATTTTGTGCAGTCCACTGTTTAGATGTGGGCAGTTTAGGAGACCCTTAGGCAGAACAGAAATGTCCAAAAACCTCTTGGGAAGATGAAGAACCTACAGTTCCTTGTGAAGATGAAGAAATTTCCAGAGGCCTTTGATCAATTGACATAGATTCTGGTAGCACTTGAGTATTTTGCATAGACCCCAATCGTCTTGGGGTGGGAGGCAAAGTTCCCACAGTCTGCTTTACAGATATGTACTTTCCTACTGTGGCTTGTGCAGATAAACAATGCCCCCTCAGTGCCCTGAGAATACAAGGAAGACCCTAGAATCATGTCTTTAGTTTTAGTCACTTTCAGACTTCTTTCTTGCGATAGACAAGAATCCCACAGTTCCTTGCTCAGATCTCAAAGATGATGGTGGCACATGTAGTGATATAGTAAGATTCAGATGCAGTCCAGCACATCGGGAGCTGTCTGAAGTCCCTCAGAAAGATGGAGAATATTCATTTGCTTCTGATTTTGCTGGAGAAAAAGCTGAATGCATTAGAGCCCCTTCAGCAGGTCCTGAGTGATGTGTCATTGCCTGGGCTAAGATGGAATGTGTCAGGCCCCCTGGATTGATTGCGAATATACTTGATTCCCTGGAACAGATGGGAATATTTCTACACCTCCTTGAGTAAAAAAATGAATGTCTGCCAGGTTCTTGAGATGATGATGGCAAACTTCCTAGAGTAAGCAAAACAGATTTAGAAGATCTGACATCCTCTTTCACTCTAGGCAAAGGGCCCATGGTAGTCTCTTTGTGTTTACATTGTCCCAATCCCAATATACCTGTTGAATCAGTCGAAGGTTCTGGATACCTTTGGATGGATGACACAGAACTTTGCACATGCAAATTTCCAATTGCAACTGTGCAATTTTTCTTTTACCCTTAAGAAGTTAGCAAATGTTCTACATTTACAGTGATAGATAGTGGATATCCCTGACCACCTGGTGCAGATAGGTAGTGTTCTGGATAACTTGGGAAATACAAAAACTTCTCCTGATTTTCCTGGCTAGAGAGAACATATTCATTAGTCTGTGGCTAACATGATGAGCATTGTAAGTTGAGCAGATGGAGAAAATGTGAGAGCCCTCTAGTAATTAGATGGATGTTTGAACGAATTTGGTAGAGAAGACAGAGTACCTATAGGTTCTTGTTTGGGTGTGTACAGAGACCCTTAGGCAGATAGAGAAGTTCCCAGAACCCTTTGTGCAGATGAAAAAGATCCTAACCTTCCTTCTGCAGGTCAAAAATTCCCAGAAGTACTTGAACAGACTGGAAATGTCCTTGTTCCTGCTTATCACTTTCTTTGTAACCTAGAGTCTCCGGGCTACATGGGAAAATTTCTTCAACTCCCTGGGCAGCTATGGGATGTCCCTACATGGATTCTGAATTCAGGTAAGATTGTCCAGACACCTGAGTAGATGATGAGTGTAATGAAGAAATTTGTGCAGATACATTCAGCTCAAGAGTTGCTTATGGATATAGGGAAGTTGTGACAAGTTTCCGCAAAGATATGGAGGGGCTCGACTAGCTTGTGTTGGTGAGAAATGGCCATGGGGCTTTGGGACATGTTGCAATGTTTCTGTTGCCCTTAGCATACATGAAGACATTCCCCAAGAACCTGAGAATGAAGACAAATGTTTATGAGTACACTGGGCAGAATCTGATATTCCCAGAATCTCTTGGGACGATGATGACTGATCAAAAGACTGTTGAGTATATGGTGAAAGGCCTATAGAAGCCTCAACATATATGCTAAGTTTGGTAGATAGCAAATGTGCTAGATCCTTGGGACTACAAAATAAGACTCCTGAGATCATTGGTCATATTGTGAATGTCCTGTATGACTTGAAGGATGTGGCAAAAGGCCTGTAGTCCCTTGAACAGATGGTGAGTTTTCCTGAGATTCTACCATGTGTGTTGAGTTCCCTAGCTTCTTTTGGAAAGATGCCGAATGTTCTAAAAAACCCTGGGAAAGATGGCAAAGCACCCATAGTTTCTTGGACAGGTATCAAGTGTTCTAGAGTTGTTTTCTTACATCTCACAGTTATTGAATTGCCTGATATAGTTTGCTAGTTTGTGGAAGTTTCTGAGAACATCATAGAGAAGTTGAGGATTTCACTTTCACTTGGGAATATGACAATGTTGTTGAGATTTTTTGGTTTTTGGGGTTTGTGTGTGTGTGTGTGTGTGTGTGTGTGTGTGTGTGTGTGTGTGTGTGTGTGTGTGTGTGTGTGTGTGCTTGTGTTTGTTTGTTTGTTTTTATGTCCTGGTGGATGGAGAAGATCTTTTTTCAGATGGAAATTTTTCTGATTTCCTATTTTCAAATTTGGGAGTTAGCATAACCCCTGTAGGAGGCAAAGGATCTGTAGTTCCTTGGAAACATGGCAAGGTATACAGATATTCTACTATGTATGATGAGTGCCCTAGCTTCTTCTGGAAAGATGCAGAACGCTCTAATTTCCCTGTGGTATAACTAAAAAACCCTCAGTCCCCTGGACAGTACAGATTGTTCTAGAGGTCTTTGTTTACAACTGACAATTGTTAGATTTCCTGTTGTAGTGTGAGGAGATGATGGTGGTGCAGATGATGAAGGTTTCACATTCCCTTTGGAAGATAACAATGTTTCCTTAGTTCCCTGGGTAGAGGGAGAAGATATCATAGCCTCTGTTTCAGATGGTGGATGTCATCGGGTATCTTGCAAAGATAGAGAAAATGTATAAGGCTTCTGAAAAGAACTGAAATTTTTCACAGGTCCTGGTTCAGATGGTGAAATTTTAGAGTCCTAGTTTCAGATTTGGGTAGTCCCATAGTCCTTCGAAGAGATAAAGAATGTTTCTCAGCCCCTTTATTAGATGGAAATATTTGAGCCATCCTATGAGCACCTTGAGTAGATCCTAAAGGCCCTGTTTTACGTCTTGATGGTTCTACAGTCCCCTGTGGTATATAGACTGTCTCAGAATGTCTTTTTCTTATTTGTATTTTGTCCCTTCCTTTTGGGATGATATAAAAGACTCTAGGGTCCCTTGTGCCAGTGATGACATTTGAAGAGTTCTTTGCAAATGGAAATACCTAGTGTAGATGGTGAAGAATGCAGAGTCTGTTTAGAAGGTGTGTAAGTGGGCAGTGGTCCTTGGATATTTACCAAAGTTTCTAAGGCCTGGGAAGAAAATGAGTAAATTTTCTGAGCATTTGGTGCAGTAAGTGAGTCTTTTCCACCATCCTAGGTAGATAGCAAAGAACCTTGATGCCCTTGGCATGATGATGATGATGATGATGATACCAAAGCCTCAGTAGCAATAGCAGGTAAGGAAATTGCTACAGGATCCTAGCCAGAGAGCATGTTTTTTGGAAAAACAGAGACATTTTTCAAATGTCCTGGAGATTTCTGAGGATATAAATATGTCCACATATCCACATCCACAGATGGCAAATGTCCTTTATAAACCTTAGAAGATGAGGAAGTTGCCATATCACCTGGTCAAGAAAGAGAATGAGAGTTCCCTGTTTAGATGTGGTGAGTTCTGGAGTCTGTTGTGCAGTTAAGGATATTCCCACACTCCCTTGAACAGAAGACAAAAGTGCTACACTTCATTCTGAGGATGAGGTTGTTCCCTCTTGCCATTGGGTGAGTGACATTACATTTAGGGGAGAATCTGAGTCATACTGAGATAAATCTAGAACTCCATGAATGTGGGGAAAATTTGATGGCATATCATGATATAATGGTGAAAGGCTCACAGGCTCTGAAGCCACCTGTTTGGGTCCAGGAGCTACAATGGCTGAAGGGGAAATTGGCAGGGATCCTGGTCTAAGTGGCAAAGTTCCTACCATCTCTTGGGCAGGTTGGCAGGTTCTGAGTTTACTTTGGAGAGATAACAATGGTAATAAATTCTCTTGAGTACTTGGTGAAGTAGCAGCTGTACTCTGGGTAGTTGTGGAACAATCCACAGGCCTTTGCAAGGACATCAAAATTCCTGAAAACTCATGAGTTGAGATTCCATGTCCTGAAACTCATTGTGCTGATGAGGAAAGATCCAGATCTCCTGGAAGGTGGAGTGAATGTCCTGAATAACTTTTTGAAGATGGAATATTTTTCTAAACACTTTGGCCAGATGACAAAGTTCTGTAGTTCCATGGGCACCCAGATATCCTGGGAAAAATCCTGAAAAACCAAAACACCTTTGCATAGGTGACAAAGTTTCTAGATGCCCATGGTTAAATAATGATGGTCTCACATATCCTAGAGCAGATGGTAAATATCCTACAACAATAATGTTTTAGTCAGAAGCGTTTTTAGATCTTTAGAAGATATGAAAATTTTCTGGTGTGTTTGGGCTAAAGACAAGTTCTAGATGATTTTTTTAGATGTGGACTTTCCCTCAGGCCCTTGATTTCACAAAGGAGATTGTGTAGTCCTGAAGTCTGATTTGCAAAAGGACAAATTACCTTAAGCATGGTCAAAATGTTCTGCATCATTTGAGAAAGATGAAGAAATTTACTGGGCCAGATAGTAAACACATAAGAGCCTTTTGGTTAGATAATCTTGAGCCTTTTTGGGGAAATATGGATTGTCCAACATGCCCTTTGGTAGACTGAAGATGTGAGACTCACCTGAGGAGAAATTGTAGCTTTTGATGTTTCTTTGGCATCAGGGGATGTTTCAAGTCTCCCCCCCCCCCTTTTTTTTTTTTTTTAGAAAATGTTCTGTAGTCTCCTTTGTTAGAAAGATCAAATCTTAACCTGTTTTTTTTTTCTTCTTCTATAAACTGGATGACTGTATTATTTTGGTAGAGGGAAAATGTCTACTACTTCCTACCAGAGAAGGCATGGAAAAGAAACACTCTTGGGTAGATGGAGATAATTGTAAAGCACCTTGTTCAAATATCACAAATCCTATGACCTTCTGCACAGATGGGGAAGGTCTTAATATGTCTTTTGTAAGTGTGCAAGTCTTAACCTTGGCTTTAAAATGAGGGGAAGGCCCTAGAGATACCTGTGTAGATATGGTTTCTTCTAGAGCATCATGGACAAGTGTAAAAGATCTAAGAGCCTCATAGGCAGGTAGTGAAATTTCACTACCTCCCTGTCTACTAATGAAAGTGGCATCTCCTTAGAGCATCATGGATAGGTGTATAAGGTATAAAATCCCCATGGGCAGGTAGTCGAATTTCTTGACCTCCTTGTGTACTAGTGGAAGTTCCAAGAAACTTTTCTTCAGATGGAAAAGTGGATAACAACTTCTGTATAGAATTTTCAGGTGTCATAGACAGCTTGATGGGCAAAACAGCTTCCATGGGGCCTTTTGAATATGAATTAGAACCCAGAGGATTTTTGGCATTTGAAAATTTCTAGAGACTTATGCTGGCATGAAGAAGGACCAACAGGCTTTTGTGTAGGGGGGTAAGAATCTATAGTATCTTGTTTAGTTGGGGAAGAAGGCTGATCCTCCTGAGGTGATAGGGAAGATCTAATAGTCTCCTATAAAGTTTGGGGCAGCTCAAATTTTCTGAATTTGGAGGGATGCTGAGGACCCTCTTCTTTAGAGTTCAGAGTGTTAACTGGTATGGTGTCCACTCTAAGTTGCCCTTTGAAAGATTGAGAAGGTCTCAGACTGCCTGTGGAAGATGCTGATGGTTCTAGTTCACTTCCTGTATGTGCAGAAGCGAAAGGCCTTTTGGAAGACTCAGGAATTTCTACCACGTCTTGAGTATGTATGGAACTCACAAGATCCTATTCTTGGAATGGCAAATATCCTTGAGCTCCTGGTGTAGGTGTGGACATTTTTCTCTTTCCTTGAGCATTTATTAGAGGTGTGAGGCTCACTTGGGACATTGTGATTGCATGTATTTCCCTTTGGACTGAAATAGATGATGTGAGCACATTTCTTATTGGTAGAGGACTTTGAAAGGCCTCTTGGTTTCATGGAGAATGACTGAAATTCCCTTGGTCAGGAGGGTCAGGTCTCAAAATAACTCTAGTAGGAACAGATTGCATAGGACACTTTGGGGGGAAAGAGAAACATCTTTGGATGTCTTTCTGAGAAGACTTTGCTCTCTGCCCTGTTTTGGCAGCTGGCAAACATTTTCAACTCTGCTAGGGAAAGGATGTGGGACATGATACTTTTGGGACAAATCACTGACATTACCCTTGGGGGAAAAGGTTTAGAGCCCCCTTTATGTGACTTACACTCCTGTTGTAGGTCCTCTTGACCAGAGGGATCTTCTCCAAAATGCTTTGGAAGAAAATTGGAAAGAAGAGAGTCATGTAGTGTAATGGATAACCTTTTGGAAAGCCTTCTGGAAGAGCAGGCATTATGATTTTACTGTCAGCACAAGTGAGTAGTCTTTGAGATGCCTGTGCAGATGTTCAATGTCCCATAGAGTATTGGAAAAATTTGGATAGTTCCATTACCTCTTGGCTGGATAAGGAAAGACCCTGAGCATTTTGGGGAGAATTAGGAGATCCCAGATATCCTTGGCTAGATCGGGAAGGGTGTAAGGAACCTTGAATGTTTGGAGAAAATTCCTGTCCATGTTGGCCAGCAGAAGAGTAGGCAGAAGATGCCCCAGGCACTGTGTGATCTTCTTTGAACTTTTTAATGGCATCTCCATTACCGTGTTTGGAAGATATTACAGGCATTCAGGCATCCAACTAGTAAAAATCCATAGGTTCTTCACCCAGTGGACATAGGCTGGCTTCTTTTCACCTGTCTATGCATGGGCACAGCAGATGAGGCCACTCACTCATTTTCTAGTGGAAGGCTGTAAAACAGATTGTCTGGTATCCCTGGTTAGAGGATTACTCGTGAACTCAGGAAAACTCAGAGGAAGTGTAAATGTCCATTTTATGTTCTCTTTTAGATCCTTCAGAGGGTCCAGGGTCCTGTTATTGGATGAATGCTTTATAAGAGCTTTGGGTTTCTGTAACTTTTCCGTAACATGAGATCAGGTTTTTTTTTTTTTTTTTTTTTTTTTTTTTTTTTTTTTTTTTTTGAATCTCTCGTCTTCATAGGGTTTTGGGCACCTGAACTTGTGCCGATTCTGTATATGGAGCCCTGGAGTCACAAAATCCCTCGAGTCTCTGCTGGCCAACTGCTTCCCCTGTTAGTTTAAGGTGTAAAATCCAGTTGGGGGACAGTGAAGGGAGTCCAAGGCTATGGAGGCTGTGAAATCAGTTGCGGTAGGGTATCACTATTCTTTGGACTACACTTAAGGGTGTTCCAGGCACTGGAGGATGTGAAACCTGTGGTATATGGTCATAGTGTCAAGTCTGGGCTGAGGCTCACTGCTATTTCTCCACATGTCTTGCTATTTGATCATTAAGGAAATTGTTCAAGAAACATTAAATAGATGACTGCCCCTTAAAGGGACAGTGAATGTACTTGGCAAAAGTGACTTGTAACAAGAAACGCTTATGCAGCATCCCTCCTGAGAATTGTGGACATATAAGAAGGCACATCACAAAGAATATAAGTTACAGTGGCCTCAGAAATCAAGTAAAGTTTGAGAAAGGCTGTCCTCAAGCCTTCTCAGGCCATTCCCGAGCCTAGATGATTGCTGTTCTCTTGCCTGCACAGGCCAATCTGGAGTGTGCAGTTTGGCTGTCCTCCTGTTTGCACTGGCCAGTCCTGAGCTACCTCATATTAGCAGGGCAATCATCCAAAATTTCTGAATGAGGAGGGACCCAGAGGACCCTCATCTTTAGGGTTCAGAGTGCTACCTGGTTTGGTGCCCACTCTAAGGGTTCATGACAAGGAATTGTTGAAGGCAAAGCATGGTTGGAAATTAAGGACATGGTGTTCTTAGGAGACTATGCTCTGAAGTCCATCTTACTCCAGGATAGATCCCTCTAACCTAAGGTCATCAGTGAGTGTTGCAGTGATGTTTGTTTCTGTCTCATAACTGAATGGGAAAGGCTTATCCATACCCTTGCTCCTCACAGGCTATGGGGCTTAACAAACACTGGCATATTTGCTAGGGAAAGAACAGGTGTTAATATTTGAATATAACATAGAATGCATGGAATAGATATCACAGATATTATTTCAAATTTTAAATCTACCTCTCCTAGATAAATCTGTGATAACTGGATGCTGAAAGACATCTCTAAATTACTAAATAATACTTACTGCAATATCATTATTGTGCAATTAATATGCTATTGTTCAGAGAATAAGGGCAGAACTTTAGTAATCTCTTTATAGTACAAATGAAAGTTTTATTTCAAATACTTATATCTGTGTTTGACTAGATTCAGAACACAGACAAAGTTGGAATCCTGAAAATAGCACTTGTGGCCTTAAACAATTGCTTTGTCTGTCACAGTTAGTGAGTTGGGTTCCTATTACTTTTTCATATTTGGATTGCTTGTTGAAGGTCATATAATTCTCCTGAAGGACAACAGGCAAATGGCTCACATCAGTGGCAACACATGGACCATTCAGTTTGAGTCCAATGATGCAGCCGGTATATAGTTGCACAGAATGATTTATTAAACCCTTAGTTAAACTGATTCTTTGAGAGGTCATGTTTTATAGAAATTGATACACTAAGAAAGTGTAAAATTGAGGCTATAAGTGAAGATCCTTCTTTACTGACACAGAAACTTTGTTTGCCTGTTGCATACCTTACCAGTTTTCTAAGAGCAGTTTTTGATCTTGCTGGATGAAAGGTGTTTATTTGGCTCCTCTCTTTGATTTTTCTGAAGGATTTCGGTTTCCCTTTGGCTACACAGCAATAAAGTCTTGCATCATTCAGAAACACAGGGGCACTTTCTAATATCTAATTATTTCCTTGTGTCATTGCCTCAATGCTATGCCATAAGTTCTTTCTTCTTGGAATTCCTGAATGCTTTAGCACCCCTTTTCTTTGTTTAACTCTAATTTATCTCAGTAGTTTATATTTAAAAGCCATTTACTGTCAGAATATCCACTCATTTCCTACAATAGGGGGTAACTTGTATTCTGGATAATTCTGTATTCACTGTGCTTTTCTGAATTTCCAGTTGGTCTTTTTACATCTTTGAAAACATTAAATTTAAGTACCAGAATAATCCTGCTAGGCATGAAGAACTTGCTGCATGGTAAAATGGGTAGGAAATTATAAGTATCAATTCAGATAATATATACCTTTTGAGAATTAGCTTCACATTTCTAATGTCCGAACAAAATAGCTTTCTTAATTTAAGTTACAGTTGCTATGTTTCACTCAGATAATCGATAAAGGCAAAATGAGTAGTGGTTTATAAATGAAGAAATGTCTGCATTAAGCATGATAATATTGAAAAGAAATTACAATTTTTCACTTTGAAATTAAATCTCTGAAGATGATAACTTAACTTGTGTTTGGAAAAGATTTCTGTGAATTTTTAAAAATATCATTATTAATATCAGCAGTATAAAGTTGTTCAAACAAAATGACTTTTATTCATTGTAAATTTAATAACGAAAATAACTGAATAGTAGGTTTGTAGCATTTGACACAGTAATTAATATTCTTTAATAAAGCTTTTAAATTCTGTTCATTTTCTTTGTCAGAGTACAAAGCAATAAGATTCCTTAGAGCATTTTCACAAATATGCTTTTATTGGTTTAACTTATTGCAATGTGTAATAGAAAAATCCACTGTTGTCTGGGTGATTTCCAAATTTATTCTGTCTGTCTCTGTCTCCATCTCTGTCTACGTCTCCATGTCCCTCTCTCTCTCTCTCTCTCTCTCTCTCTCTCTCTCTCTCTCTCTCTCTCTCTCTCTCTCTCTCTCTCTCTCTCTCCCTCTGTGTGTGTGTGTGTGTGTGTGAGTGTTTGTGTGTGTGTAGAATGGCTGAGACAGAATGGGGGTGGATCTCAATGGCATGTATGTATAATGTTTTTTCATGTATGAAGCTGTACATATATATCATATGTACACACACACAAACACACACATATATATATATGTGTATATGTATGTGTGTATATGTGTATAATGTATATATATGTATATGTATTGATGTATATGTGTATGTATATACATATACACAAACACATACACATACACATAAACACACACACACACACACACACACACACACACACACACACACACATATATATATATATATATATATATATGATGTAATTTTAGTAAAAGGAAAAGTAGCTTGCCACAGACAAACCTCACTTAGGTCCTCGATCCATTGGCATAACTTGGGTTCTGGGTACCGGTAGGCAAGGATTAGCCAAGAAGAGGGGCTGAGAAACTGACACGACCAAACAGAGGGTTGATCTGAATGTAATTTGTCTCAAAGCGAGCACTAGTCTTATAAGTGACTTTTACACAAAATAGAGGAATGCCTACAAAGGACTGGGAGGGACCAATTGGGATAGAATTCAATGTTAACAACTGTGATTACAAGCAGCCCCCCTCCAAGGTTTGCTTAATCTTAGAAGCAATAGGCAAGAGTCTCATGCCCTTGCAATGGTTCCTCTTCTAGTCTATGATATAGTACCCCTCCACCCTAGGCCATTGTAAATTCCTGTGCATGGTTGAAACTCAACTATCTATAGTTCTAAGTATCTATTCTGCTTGATCCTTATAACATAACATTCCTTATTTCGAGATAATGGTAAATTCTTGCATATGGTAGTTTGTCCTGAGATTTCTAACTCTATGTAGCAGTTAGTAATGCCTGATTTCTTTCACTGTCTCTCTTACAATACTAGAGGTTAATCTGAATGTACCCAAATAGCCAGCATCCTTACTGAATTCAAAGACCATGGTTTGCTCAAGGACTGCCTAGGAGAGGAATTTATATGTGTGGAATCTAACTTAGCAATATGTCAAAACCAATCCTTAGAGGCACTTACAATAAATCAATATTAAGAGAAAGCACACAGATCCATTTACCGACTAAAGCAAGGATACTGGAGCATTCATTATACATGTTGCCATGAATACAGGAGACTAAATTTCCATGAATTTTTCGCCTCAGGACCATGTCTAGGCTTTTTGGCCTGTCAGGTGGGTCACTACTCGTGTGTTTGTAGCAGTTGCTGAAATCAAGGCATGGAGGAAAATGGATGGAAGGAGAGTGTTTTGTTAGGTGAGTTAACATAGATTTGGAATGAGGGTATTAACATAGGTTTGCTCTCATACGGGTTTGAGATCATTTTTATATATTTTCATGCATGTGTGTGGTTGAGTGATATTATTATCTAGGAGAAGGATAGAAAACAAAGTAGAATACATATCATAAAAAATATAAAATGGTGTATAGCAATTGCTGTATTATTGCCGTGATAAACCATTATTACCAAGACAACTAGTAGAAGGAAAGCTTTTTTTGTCTTATCATTCCAGAGAGATAAGATTTCGTCATGATGCCACAACTCAGCCCTGAGGCAGAGCTGGGGCTCCAGAACTCCTCCCACATACAAAGATACCTTGACTACCAGATCTGTCATAGCCAAGCTCACAGATGAGATACCCCTTGCAGCAATACCTGGACTACCTGGGACCTCCAGGGTCCCTGTGCAGGCAAAACCTATTTGTCTTGCCCTGCTACAGACACATCTTCTTTTTGGCCCACTTCTTGGCCTGTGCCAGAGACACTTTTCCAGATCCCATCCCACAACCCTAGACAGCCTGATTCCTGGTAGCTGAATCCCAACCAGTACACAAGCTCATACAAGGAACAGGATCCAGTCAGAAACAATAAGCCAAGTTAAAATCTGAGATAAACAGATATCAAGAGGCAAGTGAAAAATTGGAAAAGACCCAAAAAACACTGAAAGCTTTAAAAAATCAACAAAACCCTAAAAAAAGAAAACTATATACATTTAAATTCTAAAACTAAGAATATAAAACACTAACAAAATATCCCAAAATTAAAAAAAAAGACAAACAAACACATTTCTAGAACTCTAAAAAGAGCCCCCCCCCAAAAAAAACTAAAACCTTTAACAAACCCATAAGCCAAAAAGAAACAAACAACAGCAACAAAACAAAACAGATAGAAGGTTTAAAAAAAATCCTAAAATTATTTAAAAGCCCTAAAAAATCCTAATAACCCAAAATACCTTAAAATCCATATGAATTCAAGAAACATCCAACCCCCCAAAAAATAAACCCCAAAAAACCCTAAAACCCCCCAAAATCCAAAATTATTTTAAAAATCATAAAAAACTAAAACCCTACATAAAGTCCCTAAGTCATTCAATTCCCCCTAAAATTGTAAAAACTCTAAAATACGTATAACACCATAAAGATACCTAAAACCTTAAAAATAGGAAACCCTCAAAAACCTTAGCATCTTTAAACAAACCCTAAAAAAGCCCTAAAAAGCTTTCTAAAATAACCTAAAGTGCTTTATATATAGTATATTTTATCTATCTACCTATCTACCTCTCTACCTCTCAGCCTATCTTATCTATCTCATCTATCTCTTCTATCTCATCTATCTATCCATCTATCTATCTATCTATCTATCTATCTATCATCTATCCATCCATCCATCCATCCATCCATCCATCCACCCATCCATCCATCTATCCATCCATCCATCCATCCATCCACCCATCTATCTGAGAGTATCTTGCATGGATGACAAAGATGCTATGATCTCTTTGGTGACAGGTGTTATATCTGAATGGTTTTGCATACATGGCCATGTTTATAATTTGTCCTCGGCAAAAAGTCCAAGATCTTTAGGATCAGATGGTGAATAACCTAAAGCCTCTTTTTCCAAACACGGTTTTTGGGTCTCTTGTGATAAAAAGGAAGTGTCTGAAGGTCATTGTGCAGGTGTTGATAGTCCTACTATACCATGGGCATACAGAGAAAGTCTCTGAGGAAAAAAATCCAGGTTGTATCACTCAAATCCAATTGGACAGATAAAGGAAACCCTAGACTCACTATGGTAGATAGTGAAATTTCCAAAGCTCCTGGTGAAACATTCGCTATTCCTGGCTTGCTTTTTGTACATGACAAGCTTCCAGATTTTCCTGTAGAAGATAGGCATGGGCCTACAACTTCTAGAATAGATAAAGAAGGTTCTGATTCACTTGAGCAGATGAGGGCATTGTCAAAGATTCTAGGGCAGATGATACAGGTCATAGTGTTCCCTGTCCAGATAAAGAAATTACCATGACTCCTTTGGAAAAATGAGTAGATCCTGAAGCATCTGAAGCATATGGATCTGTTTGTTGGACCATTTGTGGAGTAATCAAATAATAATTTGGTCTGTAGCATGAAGTTTAAGACCCCTCTGTAGGTTTAGAGTGATTATGTGTAAATGAATGGATTCAAAATGCTTAAGGAAAAAAGTGAGGAACTAAGATGGACAGAAATTGCAAGTTACACTGGTGAGTCACTGCATATCACATGTCCTGGGGTAGCTGTTGAAAATGATTGTCCACCTGATGCAAATGATGAATATCCTAGAGTCCCCTGGGGAGATGGCAAAGGTTCTATAGAGCCTTATGCAGTTCCTGAAATACTCAGAGGTCCTTGGATAGATCTAAAAGTCCTTGCTTTATTTGGAGCAGGGTCAGTATATCCCTGACACAGCTGGGAAGTTGGTGAGTCTTCTACTGTATAGTATGTAGATGTGGACTGAGTTCCTATACCTTGTTTATGTAAAGAAGGATTTAAAAGCCTTTGGAACATGTAGAATCTTGGGTAGACCTTTGTGGACATGTGGAGAGACATAAGGTCTCCTGTGCAGAGAGGCAGGGACTCACACCTCCAAGAGGAGAATCTGAAGATGCTGGAGTCCCTTGTTCTGAGGAGGAAAGACCTAGAGAATTAGAAGAACATTCATATCATTGGTATGTATTCATCACTGCCTATGATGAGATAGAAAGTTTCAGAGGCCCCTGGGTAAATTTCAGAGGTGCTAGATACCCTTAGCCAAATGGGAAAGTCTCTGCACATCCTTGGGTAGAATATGAATGTCTAAAAGTTTTTGGAGGTGATGGTGGCAAAGTTCATAGAGTCACTGAAGTTGAATGAGAAGGTTCTATATCCTCTATCACTCCAGGCAAATGCCCTAAACTACTCTGTGAGTCTTTTTGTGTGTGTGTGTGTGTGTGTGTCAATATCCATGTGAAACCTGTTGAATTTTCCAGATTTATATGGTTGAAGAAAAAATAACTTTGTATGTGCAAAGTTCCCTCTTCTGTCCTGAAAATTTTCTTGGGCTTTTGAAAAGATGGAAAAGCTTCTAAAACCACATAGGTACAATATGCTCCTGAACACCTAGTAGAGGTGTGAAATGTCCTCCATATGATGGTGAAGGACAAATGGAAACTTGACATTTCTGACTAGGTAGGGAAATTCCAGTGTTTTTTGGGAAAGCTGGGAATCTTTATGCAAAATGTTAGTAAGTTGGAAAAAATCCCATATCTGTTTGCAAAGAAGTTGGAGCATTCAAACTATTTTGAGCAGATAAAACATTTTGTGCAGTCCCTTGTTTAGATGTGGACAGTTTTAGAGACATTTGGGTAGAACAGAAATGTCCAAAGGCCTCTTGGGAAGATGAAGAACTTAGAGTTCCCTGTGAAGCTAAAGAAACTCACAGAGGCCTCTGATCAGATGACACAGATTCTGGTAGCACCTGAGTATATTTGGTAGACCCCAAAGGTCCTGGAGTAGGAGGCAAAGTTCTCACAGTCTGCACAGTGTGCCCAGACAAAGAACTTTGCACAGGCAAATTTCCAATTGCAACTGTTCAGATATGTACTTCCCTACTATGGCTTGTGCAGATAAAGAATGCCCCTCTGTGGCCTGAGCAGATGTGGAATACCCTATAGTACTTTCTTTAGATTTAGTCACTTTCAGACACCTTTCTTCTGATAGACAAGAATCCCACAGTTCCTTACTCAGATCTCAATGATGATGGTGTCATCTGTAGCTATGTAGTAAGATTCAGATGCAGTCCAGCACATCTGTAAGTGTCTGAAGTCTCTCGGAAAGATGGAGCATATTCATTTGTTTCTGATATAGCTGGGCAAGGAGCTGAATGCAGTAGAGCCCTGTCAGTAGGCCTTGAGTGATGTGTCATTGCCTGGGCTGAGATGGAAAGTGCCAGAGGCCCCAGGGCTGATTGCAAATGTCCTAGAATTTCTGGACCAGATGGAAATATTTCTGCACCACCTTTAGGAAAAGATGAATGTCTACCAGATTCTTGAGGTGATGGTGGCAAAGTTCATAGAATAGGCAAAGCAGATGGAGAAGTTTCTATATCCTTCATTACTTGAGGCAATGGGCCCACAGTAGTCTCTGTGTCTTTACATTGTCCCATTCCCAATATCCTTGTGGATTCTGCCAAAGGTTCTACATACCTTTGGATGGATGACAAAGAAATTTGCATAGTCAAAGTTCTCTTTGCAGCTGTGGGACATTCCTTAGACTTTAGAGAGGTCAGAAAATATCCTTGAAACTCTGGACTAGAAAGAGGGTGATCCTGAGTACCTAGTACAGATGATGAGTATGTTACATCTCGTGATGAATGATGAAATGGATTTTTGAGATTTCTGGCGAGGTAGGAACAGACCAATGAACCTTGAAAAAGCTGGGGATTTTTGTCCAAAATGTTAGAAAGAGGAGAAAATCTCATAGCTTCCTGGCAATATGTTGGATGATGCACAGTCTTTGGAGAAGATGTCACAGTTTCTACAGACCCTAATTTTGATGTGGACTGTTTTAGAGACCCTTGCTCAGAAAGGGATATTCCAAAAGCCTCTATGGAAGACGAAGAGCCTAGAGTTCCCGTTGAAGTTAAATAAATTCCCAGAGGCCTCTGATCAGATGACAATGACTCTGAGACTACAAGAGTCACTTGTGTAGACCCCAAAGGTCCTGTAGTGGTAGCCAAAGTTTCCAAGTCTGCTTTGCAGACATGGACTTTCATACTGTGGCTTGTGCAGATAAAGAATGCCCCATAGTATCCTGAGCATAAGCATACAACCCTATAGATGTTTCTTTAAATTTAGTCCCTTGTTCAGATAAGCAAGTTTCCACAATTCCTTGTTCAAATCTTGAAGATGATTGTGTTACCAGTAGTGATGTAGTAAGATCCAGATGCAATCCAGATCTTTTGGAACTTTCTGAAGTCCCTTGGGTAAATGGAGAATATTCATTTCTTTCTGAAACTGCTGGGGAAGAAGCTGAATGCAGTACAACCCCATTGGCAGATCCTGAGTTATGTGTCATTGTCTGGGCTGAGATATAAAGTGTCAAAGGCCCCTGGATTGATTGCAAAGGTACTAGATTCCCTAGACCAGTTGAGAGCATTTCTATACCTCCTTTAGGAAAAGATGAATGTCTCACAGGTTCTCGAGGTGATGGTGACTAATTTCCTACAGTAGGGAAAGCAGATTTAGAAGATCTGGCATCCTTCACTTGAGGCAAAGGGTCCAAAAAAGTCTCTGTGTGTTTACATTGTCTTAATTCCAATATACCTATGGAATCTGACAAAGGTAATGGATTCCTTTGAATGGATGACAAAGAACTTTGAAAATGCAAAGTTTCCATTGCAATTGTTAAGTTTTTCTTGTGCCCTTGAGAAGTAAGCAAAAGTATTACAGCTACTCGAGTAGGTATTATATGCCCCTGACCATCTGGTGCAGATAGGTAGTGTTCTGGATAACCTGGCAAATATAAAAATTTCTTCTGATTTTTCTGGCTAGAAAGGAGAGGTTCATTAGTGTGTGGAACATGATGAACATTGTATGTTGAGCACATGGAAAAAATTTGAGAGCCCTCTAGTGTGTAGATTGATATTTGAAAGACTTTGTTAGAGATGCAGAGTACCTACAGGTTCTTGTTTGGGTGTGAACAGAGACTCTTGGACAGATAGGGAAGTTCCCAGAACCCTTTGTACAGATGGTCATGATCCTACCATTCCCTCTGCAGGTAAGGAAATTCCCAGAAGTACTTGGTAAGATGGAAAAATTCCTATTTCCTGCTTGTCACTTTCTTTATAACCTGGGCTGGACAACAAAAGTTGTTGAACTCCCTGGGCAGCTATGGGCTGTCCCAAAGTAGATTCTTGATTGAGGTAAGCTTGTCCATTCACCTGAGTAGATGGTAAGAACAATGGAGAGATTTATGCTACAAGAGTTGCTTGTGAATACAGGTTTTCACAGTTTCTTTTCATAGATGGTGGAGGGGATTGACATGCTTGTATTGGTGAGGAATGTCCAATAGGCTTTGGGACTTGTAGCAATGTTCCTGTCATCCATAGGACACATGAATACATTCCCAAAGAACCTGAGACGAAAGAAAAATGTTAATGAATACACTTGGCACACTCTGATGTTCCCAGAATCTTTTGGGAAGATGATGACTGCTGGATAGACTGTTGAGCATATAGTGAAAGGCCTAGACATGCCTCAACAGATATGAAAATTTGGTAGACTTCAAAGGTGCTAGATCCCTTGGGACTTCTAAAGAATTCTCCTGAGATCATTGGTCAGGTTGTGAATATCCTGTATGACTTGAGGGATGTGGCAAAGGGACTGTAGTACTTTGGAATATTGGTGAGGTATCCTGAGATTCTACCATGTTGACTATTTCCCTTGCTTCTGTTGGAAAGATGCTGAATGTTCTAGAAACCCCGGGAATCGTCAGCAAAAAATCCAAAGTTTCCTGGACAGATATAGAATATTCTGGAACTGCTTGTTTACATCTCAAAGTTGTTGGAGTACCTGATGTAATTAGTGGAAATTTCTGAGCACATGGTACAGAAGACAAAGGTTTCACAGTCACTTGGGAAGATAACAATGTTTTTTTTTGTTGTTTGTTTGTTTTGTTTTGTTTTTGTTTTTGTTTGTTTGTTTTTCTTTCTTTTTTTTTTCTTTTTTTTTTTTTAGTTTTCCTGGTGGATGAAGAATTTTTTTCAGATGGAGATGTTTCTGACTTCCTAGGTTCAGATTTGGGAGGTCACATAACCTCTGTAGAAGGCAGAGGATTTGTAGTCCCATGGAAAGATGGCAAGGTATCTAGAGATTCTACCATGTGTGACAAGTACCATAGCTTCTTTTGGAAAGGTGCTGAACGCTCTTAGAATTCCTGAGATAGAAGTAAAAATCCCTCCTTCACCTGGACAGGAAAAGAATCTTCTAGAGGCCCTTGGTTACATCTGACATTTGTTAAAGTTCCCGTCATTGTGCATGGAGGTTTCTGAGCATGTGTTGCAGTTGATGAAGGTTTCACATTCCCTTTGGAAGATAACAATGTTTTCTTAGTCCCCTGGTTAGATGGAGAAGATGTAAGAACCTCTGTATCAAATGGTAGATGTCACAGGGTATCTTACAAAAATAGAGAACGTGTAGAAGACTTCCCAAAAAAAAAAAAAAAAAAAACTGAAAATTTTCTCAGGTCCTGGTTCAGATGGTGAATTTTTTAGGGCCTAGTTTCAGATTTGGGTAGTCCCATAGCCCCTCTAAGAGACAAAGAATGTTTCTCAGTTCCTTGAGTAGATGGAAATATTTGAGCCTTCCCATGAGCATGTTGAGTAGATCCTAAAGCCCTTGTATTACTTTGTGATGGTTCTACAGTCCCCCGTGGTGATATAGACTGTCACAGAATGTCTTATTCTGATTTGTATTTTGTACCTTTCCTTGTGGGATGATATAAAGACTCTAGTGTTCCTTGTGCCAGTGATGACATTTCAACATTTCTTTGCAAATGGAAATACCCTAGTGTAGATATTGAAGAATGCAGAGTCTGTTTATAAGGTATGTAAGTGGGCAACATGCTCTTGGGTAGACAAGAAAGTTTCCACAGTCCCTTGGTCATTTGTTGAACATTTCAAGGTATTTTGGATAGAGATGTTGTGGGACTCACCTGAGGAATAGTTGTAGCTTTTGATGTTTTTTTTTTTTTTTTGTTTTTTTCTCAGCAGGACATGTTGCAAGTATTACCTTTTAACAGAATTTCTGAAGTGTCCTATTTCAGAAGGATCAACAATTAACCTGGTTTTTTTGTTTCTTTGTTTGTTTGTTTTTTGTTTTTGTTTTTGTTTTTTTTTTAATTCCTAGAAACTGGATGCCTGTGGATCACTTTGGTAGAGGGCAAATGTCTACTGCTTTCAACCAGACAAGACAAGGAAAATAAACACTCTAGGGTAGATGGAAATAATTGTAAAGCACCCTGTTCAGATATGATAGACATATGACCTTTTGCACAGATGGTGAAGGTCTAAATTTCCTTGTGTATATGTACAAGTCTTGACAATAGCTTCAGAATTAGGAGAAGGCCCTAGAGATACCTGCGTAGATGTGGCCTCTCTTAGAGCTTCATGGACATGTGTAAAAGGTCTAAGAGCCTCATGGGCATTTAGTGAAATTTTTAGACCTCCTTGTGTAACAGTGGAAGTTCCAAGAAAAGTTTCTTCAGCTAGAGAATTGGATAACAACTTCTGTGTAGATATTTCAGGTGTCATAGAATACTTGATGGGCAAACAGGTTCCAAGGGCCCTTTGGAAGATGAAGTAAAATCCAGAGCTTTTTCAGGCATTTGGAATATATTATGGAGACTTATGCAGGCATGGAGAAGGACCAACAGCCCTTGTGCAGGTGGATAAGAATGTGTATTTGGAGAAGAGGGCTGATCCTCTTGAGAGATAGAGAAGTTCTCATAGTCTCCTGTGAAGTTTGGGGAGATCATATGAATTCTTGTGCACAGGTAGAATACATGGAATTCCCTTCTTTGGGCTGTACAGGATGCTCCAGACTCTTGTGCATGCAAATCACATCCGATAGCACCATGTTCACATAGGATTGGATCCAGACCCTTCTTTACAGATGGAATCTGTCCTAGAACATCTTTTGAAGATGTATCATATCCATGAGCCATTTCTAAAGATGGGACTGTGGCTAGAACTCTCTTCTGTAGATTTATCCTGTCCTACAGTCCCTTTATGTGATAGAGTAGTATGCAGAGACTCCTGTACAGGTTTTGGAAATCCTAGAAACTTGGACATATATGGGGAATTCTTCACAGCCTCTAGTGTGCCCAGTGGCAGCTGAGAGGGTGATATCCTCTTAGTTGTGTATTCTACGACAAATATTGAAATTGTTTATCTCACTGGAAGTGTTTTGGAATAATCTCTCAGGTGTTTGGGGCCTGCTGACAAATCAAGAGGGCTCTTTTGGCTGATAAGAGATATCTGAATAATTCTTGATCAGATCAGGACTTTCTGAAGACCCATTGTTTGGACAGAGCATCTTTCAGTCTTCTACTAGAATGACAATGTTTGTGTCACATTTCATAGCAGGAGAATGATATAATCTTCCTTTCTGTGGTAGAGAAAACTTAAGAATTGTCTTTGAATCTGTTCCATAGAGGGGGATAATCTTCTTGGCCCCCTGACAGAATGAGAATTTATCATAACCCCTGGGGAAGTTGCCTATGGTTCTAGTTCACTTTGTGCAGAAGTAAAGTAGAGTCCCTTTGGAGGACTTAAGTGATTCTACCACATCTTGAGTATGTGTGGAACACTCAAGTGCAATTCCATGAATGGCAAAGTACTTGAGCTCCTTGTGGAATTTTTTTCTCTCTGCTTGGGCAGGTATGAGCTGTGTGAGGCTCACTTAGGAAGTTGTGCATTTAATTCCCTTTTACTGTAAGAGATGACATGAGCCCATTTTATAATGATAAATGACTTTGAAATCCCTCTTGGTTTAATGGGGAAGTTTTGAAACCCCCTTGTTCAGCAGGGTCCGCTCTCAAACTCATTTTACTAAAAGCAGATTGCATATGGCACTTTGGGGGAGAAAGGGAACATCTTTGGCTGTCATTTTGAGAGGACTTAGCTCTCTGCCCCGCCTTGGCATCTGTCAAACATGTTGAATTCTCCTGGGAAGAGGAGGTGGGACTTGATGCATTAGGGACTAATAAGACATCACTGACATTACCGTTAGGCGAAGAAGGTTTGGAGCCCTCTTTGTCTGATGGGGCCTGTTGCTTGACAAGAGAGTTCTTCTCCAAAATGCTTTGGAGGAGAATTGGAAAGAATACAGTTATGTAGGGTAGGGAACAAACTTTTGAACTCCTTCTGGAAGAGGAGGCATTTATGAATTTCTTTTAAGCACACGTGGGAAGTCTATGGGATGCCTGGGCAGATGTGCAATGTCCCATAGAGTCTTGGAAACTTTGCGTTAGTTCTCAAAACTTTTTGGTGCATAAGGACCTGCCCTGAGAATTTGAAGATCCCAGATCTCCTTGGTTAGATTGGGAAGGGTGTAGGGAACCTTGAATGTGTGGGGAAATTACCTGTCCATGTTGTCCAGCAGACGATGGCCCAGGCACTGTGTTATCTTCTTTGAATTTGTGACTGGTATCTCCAGCCCTGTGTTTGGAAGATGCTGCAGGCACTCTGGCACCCGACTGGTCAAAATCCCTAGGTTCTTCAAACCCAGTGGACATAGGCTGGCTACTTTTCACCTATCTATGCATGGACACAGCAGATGAGGCCACTCATTTTCTGGTGGAAGGTGGTAAAACAGATTGTCTGGTACCCTGCTCAGTGGGTTACTCATGAACTCAGGAAACATCAGAGAAAGTGTAACTGATCTTTTTTTTTTTTTTTTTTTTTTGTTCTCTTTTAGCTCCTTCAGAGGGCCCAGGGTCGTGTAAATGGCTAAACGCTTTATAAGAGCTTTGGGTTTCTGTAGCTCGTCTGCAACATGAGCATCAGATTTTTTTGAATCTGTGGTCTTCATAGGGCTTTAGGCACCTGAACTTGTGCCGTTTCTGTATAAGGAGCCCTGGAGGCACAAAGTCCTTCGGGTCTCTGCTGGTCAAATGCTTCCCCTGTTGGCTTAAGGTGTTAAATACAGCTGGGGGTCAGTGAAGTGGGCCCCAGGCTATTCCCCGATTGGGGTAGGGTATCACCTTTCTTTGGGCGACACTGAAGGCAGTACCAGGCTCTAGAAGCAGGGAAACCTGTGGTCTGTGGTCATAGGGTCAAGTCTGTGCTGAGGCTCGCTGCCATCTCTCCACATGTCTTGCCATTTAATCATTAAGAAAATTGTTCAAGAAACATGAAATGGGCGACTGACCCTTAAAGGGGCAAGGAATGGACTTGCCAATGGTGACTTGCAGAAAGAAACAATGAAGCAGCATCCTTTAAGAGTGATGCTCTCTCCTGAAAATTTTGGACATATCGTAAGGCAAATCGCACAGAATATAAGTAACAGTGGCCTCAGGAATCAAGCAAATTTTGAGAATGGCTGTCCTCATGCCTTCTCGGGCCTGTCCCGAGCCTAGATAATGGCTACCCTCTTGCCTGCACAGGCCAATCTGGAACCTGTAGATTGGTTGTCCTTGTTCTTGCACTGGCCAATCCTAGGCTGCCTCACTTTGCAGTTCTGCTTCAGTTAGCACGGCAATCGTCCAAAGTTTCTGAATGAGGAAGGACCCCGAGGACTCTCTTCTTTAGGGTTCAGAGTGCTACCTGGTCTGGTGCCCACTCTAAGGGGTCATGACAAGGAATTGTTGAAGTCAGAGCATGATATGAAATAATGGACATGTTCTTAGGAGGCTGTGATCTCAAGTCCATTTTACACCAGGATAGATCCCTATAACCTGTGGTAGTCAGTGAGATTTTCAGTGACGTCAGTTTCCATCTCATAAATGAATGGGTAAGTTTTATCCATACAATTCCTCCTCAGAGGCTATGGGGATAGACAAACACTGGCATACTTGCTAGGGAAAGAACTGGTGATAGTATTTGAATAGAGCAAAGAATGCATGGAATTGATATCACAGATATTATTCTGTATTTTAAAAACGAACTCTCCTAGATAAATTTGTGACAACTGTGAGTCTAACTGGATGCTGAAAGACATCTCTGAATGACTAATACTTACTGAAATATTACTGTGCAATTAACATGTTATTGTTCAGAGAATAAGGGCAAAACAGTAATCTATTTATAGTACAGATGCAAGTTTTATTTCCAATATTTTAACTGTTTTTGACTAGATTCAGAACACAGACAAAGTTGGACTCCTGAATGTAGCACTAGTGGCCTTAAATAATTGTTTTGTCTGTCACAGTTAGCAAGTTGGGTTCTTATTCATTTTCATATTTGGATTGCTTGTTGAAGGTCATATAAATCTCCTGAAGCACAACAGGATAATGGCTCACATCAGTGGCAACACATGGAAAATTCAGTTTATGTCCAATGATGCAGCTGGAATATAGTTGCACAGGATTGTTTATTAAACACTTAGTCAAGCTGATTCTTTGAAAGTCATGTTTTATAGAAATTGGTACACTGAGAAAGTGTAAAATTGAGGCTATAAGTGAAGATCCTACTTTACTGACACAGAAACTTGTTTTGCCTGTTTTGTACACTTTGCCAGTTTTCTAAGAGCAGTTTTTGATCTTGCTGGATGAAAGGTGTTTATTTGGCTCCTCTCTTTGATTTTTGTGAAGGATTTCTGTTTCCCTTTGGCTGTGCAGCAATAAAGGCTTGCATCATTCAGAAACTCAGGGACACTTTCTATCAACCAGTTATTTCCTTGTGCCATTGCCTCAGTGCTATGCCATAAGTTCTTTCTTCTTGGAATTCTTGAATGCTTTACCACCCCCTCTCTTTTTTTTTATCTCCAACTTATCTCAGGAGTTTATATTTAAAAGCTATTTGCTGTCAGAATATCCACTCTTCTCCTACAATCTGGGGTAACTTGTATTCCTGGCTAATTCTGTATTAACTATTCTTATCTGAATTTCTAGTTGGTCTTTTGCTATCTCTGAAAACATTGAATTTAAGTAACAGAACAATCCTGCTAGGCATGAAGAACTTGCTGCATGGTAAAATGGGTAGGAAATTATATGTATCGATTCAGATAATATACACCTTTTGAGAATTAGCTGTGCAATCTTAATGTCAGAACAAAATAGCTTTCTGGATTTAAGTTACTGTTACTATGTTTCTTTCAGATAATCTATAAAGGCAAAATGAGTAGTGGTTTATAAATGGAGAAATGCTTGATTTAAGCATGGTGATATTGAAAAGAAAGTTCAATTTTTCACTTTGAAATTAAATCTATGAAGGTGATTACTTGACTTATGTTTTGAAAAGTTTTCTGTGAATTTTTCTAAATATTGGATATGTTTTTAAACATATCATTATTAATAACAGCATTATAATGTTGTTCAAATAAAATGACTTTTATTCATTGTAAATGTAATAATGAAAATAACTGAATAGGTTTGTAGCATTTAACACAGTAATTAATATTCTTTAATAAAGCTTTTAAAATCTATTCCTTTTCTTAAGTTTATTCTCTTACATGAACAAACAACTGAATGACCAGGAAAGACATAAGACCAAGTCTTTTTGTAAACTAAATTAATATCTTTTGACATTTGGCATGTTAAAAGCTTGACACTGGAAGTCAGTCAAACAAAATGTTGGTTTGGATATTTAATAGGGCCTTGGTGTACTTTCTTTTTCATGACTGGAGCTGTATTGATGACACCATTGTGCTTTTATGCTATTTCTCCTAGCAGAGTTTTGTGGGAACAGTAAGACACTCTTGTTTGTCCTGTCTTAATGTTTTCTTATAATTTATCTTCTTATGACTCCTCCTCATCCCTTCTCTCTTTCTCTCAGTCTCTGTCTTTCTGTTTTTCTGTGACTCTGTCTATCTTTCTCTGTCTCTCTGTCTCTGTCTCTGTCTCTGTCTCTGTCTCTGTCTCTCTCTCTCTCTCTTTCTCTCTCTCTCTCTCTGTGTGTGTGTGTGTGTGTGTGAGTGTTTGTGTGTGTGTAGAGTGGATGAGGGAGAATGGAGGTGGATCTTAATGGCATGTATATATAATGTTTTTTCATGTATGAAGCTGTACATATATGTAAGTGTATATGTTCATGTGTGTGCATGTGCATGTACAGACCACATGTTAAAGCTGTGTAATTTGATGACTTTCACTCTGTTTACTGAGCAGGGTTTGGGTTGTCTAGCAAGGCAGCTTGACCCAGGATTTCCAGTCTTCCTCTGCTCAGAGTATAGGTGAGCAGACACACTCACTCACCACTGGGTACTGGGTTATCTGAACTCTTTTCCTCACATTTGTGTGGCAAGCACAATATCCCCTTAACTATTTCCCAGCTCCTATTATTTTTAAAAAAATGTTATTAGGAATTGGCTTTTACTTCCTTTATTTCTTTCTCAGCAAGTTCATTGATGGCATATATAAATATGTTGATTTTTTAATGTGACTTTGTATCACTCCAATTTGCTGAAACTGTTTGTATATAAGTTTTCTGTTGAAACTATTAAGGACAGGATTGCATTTTCTACAAATGGGGATCAATTGACTACTTCCTCTCCCATATGTATCCATGGTGGTATGTAAACATGGGCAGCACTGTGTAAATTAGTACACTGGTTTTCAAAACTAGACTTATGAGATAGTCTAGCTGTCACACACCAAGACAAATACTTAAAGATCCCACGTCCTACATCTGATATATGTTCAATGCATGTTTATTGCAATATTCACAATAGCTAGGAAATGGAACCGTTTCTTTTCCATTATGAACTTAATAGATGAAATGTGGTATATAGGGCTGGTGAGATGGCTCAGTGGTTGAGCGCTCTGACTGCTTTTCTGAAGGTCCAGATTTCAAATCCCAGTAACTACTAGGTGGCTCACAACCATCCATAATGAGATCTAATGCCTTCTCCTGGGGTACCTGAATAGAGCTGGAGTGTATATATATATGATATAATTTTAGTCAACTGAAAGGTAGCTTGCCACAGACAAACCTCACTTGGGTCCTTGCTCCATGGGCATATCTTGGATTCTGAGTAAAGGTGGGCAAGGATTTAACAAGAAGAGAGGCTGAGAAACAGACAGGACACAAAGGAGTGTGGATCTGAATGTAATTTGTCTCAAAGGGAGCAATAGTCTTATAAGTGACTTTTACACAAAATAGAGGAATGCCTACAAAGGACTGTCAGGGACCAATTGGGATAAAATTCAATGTTAAAAACTGGGATCAAAAGTAGCCTTCCCTAAGGTTTGCTTAATCTTAGAAGTCATAGGCAATGGTTTTGTGCCCTTGCAATAGTTCCTCTTCTAGTCTATCATATAATACCTCGGGCCCCTAGGTCATTGCAAATTCCTGTGTATGTTTGAAGCTCAAATATCTATAGTTCTAATTATATATTCTGGTTTCTTCTTATAACACAACCTTTCTTATTCCTAGATAATAGTAAATTCTTGCATATGGTAGTAGTTTGCCCTGAGAATTCTAACTCTGTGGAACAGATAGTAATGCCTGATTTCTTTCATTATCTCTCTTACAGTACTAGAGGTAAATCTGAATGTCACTGAATAGGCAGCATCCTTGGTGAATTCAAAGACCATAGTTTGCTCAAGGAATGCCTAGGACAGGAATTCCTAGGTGAGGTATCTAACTTAGCAATATGTCAAAATCAATCCTTAGAGGCACTTACAAAAAAGCAATATTAAGGGAAAGCACACAGATCCATTTACCGACTAAAGCAAGGACATTGGAACATTCATTATACAGGTTACCATGAATACAGGAGACTAAGTTTCCGTGAAGTTTTCGCCTCGGGACCATGTCTAGGCTTTTCGGCCTGTCAGGTGGGTCACTACTGGTGTGTTTGTAGCAGTAGCTGAAATCAAGGCATTTGGAGGAAAATGGATGGAAGGAGAGTGTTTTGTTAGGTGAGTTAACACAGATTTGGAATAAGGTAATTAACATAGTTTTGCTCTCATACGGGTTTGAGGCCATTTTTATATAATTTCGTGCATGTGTGAGGTTGAGTGATAGTATTCTCTTGCAGAAAGATAGAAAACCTAATATATTACTTATCATAATGAACATAAAGGGGAGTTAGCAATTGCTGTATTATTGCTGTGATCAACCACTATTACCAAGGCAACTAGTAGAAGGAAAGCTTTTTTTGTCTTATCATTCCAGAGGGATAAGACTTTATCATGATGCCACAACTCTTCCCTGCAGCAGAGCTGGTGCTCCAGAACTCCTCCCACATACAGAGATATCTTGACTACTAGGAGGTCTGTCATAGCCAAGCTCACAGATGAGATACCACTTGCCACAATACTGTGCCTACCTGGGACCTCAAGGGGCCCAGTGAAAGCAAACCATATCTGTCTTGCCCTGGTAGAGATACATTTTCCTTCTGGCCGAAAACTCGGCCTGGGCCAGAGCCACTGCTCCAGATCCAGTCCCACAACCATCGACAACTTTGATTCCCGGAAGCTCCACCACAACCAGTTCATAATCAGCTCGTTGGAGGAACAGGATCCAGTCAGAAACAATAAGGCCAGTAAAAATCTGAGATAAACAAATGGTGAGAGGCAAATATAAAAATTGCAAAAGACCCAAAAAACACTGAAAGTTTAAAAAAATCAAGAAAACCAAAAAAGAAAATATATATATACATATATATATATATATATATATATATATATATATATATATATATGACCCTAAAGCCCTAACAAAATATACCAAATTTCTAAAAAATAAAATAAAATAAACAATTACAAACAAACAAAACAAAAGCCTTAAAAAAATAGAAATTAAAAAAAAATCCTAAAATCCTTTAAAAGCCCTAAAAGACCCTAATACCCTAAAATACTTTAAAATTCAAAGGAAATCAAGAAACATCCATCCCTCTCCAAATATAGACCTCAAGAAAACCCTAAAATCCCAAAAAATCCAGAAATATTTTTAAATCATAAAAAACTAAAACCCTACATAAAATCCCTGTCATTCAAGCCCCCCATCCTAAAAACTCTAAAATACTTAAAACTCCCTAAAAGACTCCTAAAATCTTAAAAAAGAAAACCCTAAAACACTTTAGAATCTTTAACCAAACACTAAAAGAGACCTAAAAAGCTTTTAAAATAACCTAAAATACTTTATATTTATCTATCTACCTATCTACCTTTCTACCTATCATCTACCTACCTACCTACCTAACTACCTACCTACCTACCTATCTTATCTATGTATCTTATCTTATCTATCTATATGTATCTATCTGTCTATCTATCTATCTATCTATCTATCTATCTATCTATCTATCTATCTATCTATCTATCTATCTATCTATCTACCTATCTACCTACCTACCTATCTATCTATCTATATACTTTTTACGGTTTTTCAAGACAGTGTTTCTCTGTGTAATTCTGCCTGTCCTGGAAATCACTTTTTAGACAAGGCTGGCCTTGAAATCAGAAATCTGCCTGCCTCTGCCTGCCATATGCTGGGATTAAAGCCATTGGACATCACAGAAAGGAGACCCGAAAATACTTAAACAAACAAACAAAACAAAAAATAAAACAAAAATACAAAACAAAACAAAACAAAACAAACAAACAAAAAAAAAAACAGGAACTCTAAAAAGACCATTAAAAATTCTAAAAACACTTTAAAATGCCCTAAAATTCCCCAAAATCTCAAGAACCCTAAAAAGACCTTAAAAATTGTAAAAGCAAAAAAAAAACAAAAAAAAAAAACAAAAAACAAAACAGAAGAACAAAACAAACAACAACAACAACAACAACAACATGTCTTTAAAAAGTTGCCTGAAACACTAAGGAAACCCTAAAATTATTTTTTATATGAAAGAACCTTAAAAAAAATCCTAAAAGACATAATTAAAACTTTACAAACCCTAAAGAAAAAATCTAAAATTCTAAAGAGAACTCAAGAAGTCTTACTAAAAAAACAAATGAAACAAAGAAACAAAATATAAAACAAACTAATGAAAAAAAAAAACCTAAAACTCTAAAATAACCTTAAAAAAAATAGAACCCCAAAAAAGACACTAAAAACTGCAATGCCCAAAAACCCTGTGTACTGTGGCATGAGAATAGGCACACACGAATATATTAAATAAACAAATGAATTTGAATAAATAAATACAAATATTTTGACTTTAGGCCATGTTTCTGCTATAAGCATTAAAGTTGGCAAAATCAGAGCTGGCAAGAAGGCTCAGCAAGTCAAATTTCTTTTTTTGCTCCCTGGCATCTGGATTTCAAGGACTGAATCCATATGGGAGAAAGGTAGAATTTCACTGAGTTATTCTTATACACAATAAACAAGCAAAAATAATCAATCTGTAATAATTAAGGCCAAATGTTGGCTATTGCATTAACTGTGGTGGAATTAGAACTGGTTATGCTATAAATGTTGCTGAATTCCAAATTGGTTGATGAATGAGTTTTACTGGGATTCCTTACAGGAATAAGTGTGAGGGGTTACTTACAGGAGCAGAAATGACTCAGGGACAGCTGTACCACCAAAGCCCACCCCACTATGGTCCACAAAAACGGGAACCTGGAGAATAGAGCAGACAGCTCAACAGGTTGGGGAGAATCCTTTCAATGTAGCTCAGTGGATCTAAACCTCTTCCAGGCAAGGTAGCTCCAGCTCCCTCTTGTTTCTGCTTCTTTCAGACAACTAGTCTCAACTTCACCAAGACTCTGTAAGACCCCCAAAGCTGGGCCTCCACTCAAGTCCCAGGATGAGCTGCCCAGCACCCCAAAGACTCAAGAGAAAACCACACCTAATGCAAACTGCAAGAGGTTTTATTATCAGGTAGCTGAGGAGGAACTCCTTCTGCCATGCAGGGCAGGGGAGTTTGACCCTGAGCAGTAACATTACAGGACTTTAACAGCTAGCTGAGGAATTGGAAGAAGTTGGAAGGAGAGTTGGCTATAGGTGGGGGTATAGTGGGGGAGTAGTCTGCACCTCCTCTCTATATCCATATCTTTGTAGGTCTTCCTACAATTATCACATCTCTGGCTGTAAGGCACAGAAACAAAAAAGCCTTTTGCTGGCAATAGAATACAAAGAGCTTCTTTCTGATGTTTATTTAGAGATCAAGGGAAAAAAAAAGGTTGGGAAATGTCCAGGGGCTCTTCCTTCCAGGGATAAATGCTATAAGACAGGGTCTCACATACCCTACTCCTTCTAGTAAATAGTTCTAATATTAGAACTAGGAAAATTAAACCTCTGGCCCAGCTGTCAAATAAAGCCAACATGAGGTCACATCTTCAGAATTTGTTACATTGAGAGCCCCAGAAGCGCTTTAATGAGACTAAAGAGTTTCTCACCAGAGGTGGGATGGAGGGAGGAGGTTCAGTTCCTGAGCCAAGGCCAGTTAGTGCAAGCAGGGCTGGGTCAGTGGGCCTCGGTGGGCCAATAGGAGGAGCCAGACACAGGCTGGAGGAGCAGCAGCAGAGCTTGTCACAAGCACCAGTTAGGGTCCTTTTCGTCTGGGTTTATGGTTGTTAGAAAGGTGGTGTCAGGCCAGGATAGGATGCTCTATTTGAAATTGATGTGGTCCCATTGTGGTTCCTGGTACCTATGTATTGTTTGTTTGTTTGTTTGTGTGTGTGTGTCTGTGTGTATGTGTGTCTTTGTTTGATTTTTTTTCAGCAATTCCCAGGAATCATTTTTGATCAGTTATAGGGCCTTCAAGTGAGCTGGCAGGGGTTGGGAAAAAGGAACACCAGGTCAAACATTCTCCCTGCTTCATTAGGTCTCCCATGGAGGAGTTCAAAGGGTGTAAGTATAAATTTCCCTGGGAACAAGGCGAAGGTTAGGAGTGTTGTCCAATCTTTTCTGCTGGTCTCTAAAGCCAATCTAGTTAAGGTTTACTTTAATGTTCTCTTTATCTGCTCTACCTGTCCTGAAATCTGGGGTCTATAAGCAATTGTCTTATCTGAGCAACGAAGGAGGGGATGTTGTCTGATGAAATTACCTTAGGGATGTCAAATATTGGGAAAATTTCCTCTAATATCTTCTTTACCATGACATTGGTGGTCTCCTTCTTAGTGTGGAAGGCTTCCATTCACCCTGAAAAAGGTTCTAAAAAAAAACTAATAAATATTTATTACTGTACTTGGCTGGATTAACGTCAGTAAAATTTATTGCCCAGTATGCCCCTAGCGGGTCACCTCTTAGCTGCTTTCCCGGGGCGAAGCCTGAATTTTAACTGTTAGCAACAGAGTATTCCCGGAAGACTGACAAGGGAATAAAACAACCAGTTCTAAGAGCCTTTTGAGGTGAGGTCTGATGCCCTTGAAGGCCTCTTTGTTCATGGGGTATTATCATACCCCAATAGGAGTCGCACCAGCTTTGAGCATCACAACGATGGGGGCACCCTTTTTGTCATTTTTATACCTGCAGTCTCTGGCCAGGCTTGAGGATATCTCTCTAACCAGTTCCCTTCTAGAACTTTTCTCTAACAGGTTTGAGGCTCACTTTATCTATATTAGTTTTCTGATTTTCAAGCTAAAATTATAGAGATGGTGGAATCCAAGAGACTGAAGTTCCTTCTGAAAAGAAACTTATGTGGGCTTTTATTTTGATAGTAAGTCTCTCCCCAACAATGGGGTGGAGCATTCAGGAATGATGAGAAAGTAATGAGTTACTTGGCTTCTTCTTAAATCAACTTTATTATCAGTGGTCCAAGAGTATGGATTCTGACAAGTAGCCACTATTACTACAGTTTTCTTGTTCTTCAATTTCCCCAGTGGCTCTTTCAGGACTAAAAATTCTGCTCTGGTATCAACAAGGAAATATGTTGTGGTCGCCTCCACAGTTAGGATTACCCTAGGCTCGGGGAGGGGGGCCTGAGGCCCATCTGCCCTAGGCATTGTCATCTGGGTTAAGGACCTTGGGAGGACTTATATCTATTTTTTTTGGGGGGGGGCAGTCTTTTGCCCAGTGTCCATTTTTTTTTATTGGTCCTTATCTAGAGGTGGTTGCGAAGGTCCTCTGGAGTTTTGACATCTTCTTGGTGCTGTGTTACCCAGGTACACTGTATGCCTACATCCTCCTCCCTTTCTATAATATTCCTTATCACCTGGAATTATGTCTAAACCCTAGTTAAATTTCTTACAGCCTTCTATCTCGTATAATTTATCTTTTTTCAGACTCTCTCTTTACTCTTTCTCTTTTTTCTTCTCCAGTCTCTCTCTTATAGTACACATTCTCTGTCTCCTTAACCAGATCTTTCAAAGATAATATTTGCAGACTCTATAGACACTGTAACCTTTTAATGTCAGAAGCAGACTGGCCAATGAAAGCCATGGTCATCGCTGCCTGCTGGCCCTCTGATGTAGGGTCAAAGTGAGTGTAAGGCCTGTATGGTTCTAAGAGGTGCTCAAAAAAAAACACTGCTGGGTGCTACTTTTCCTCTTGTAGGATCCCTCTTACCTTGGCCAAATTAGTGGGGCACCTGCCAGCTCCTTTCAGCCCTGTTACTAGAGCCCAGAGGAAAACTGTCAACTGCCCCCTACTGTGAGGACTTTCAGGGTCCCAGTCAGGACTTGTCAGAGGCAAGCCTGCATCTATTTCATTCAGAAGATGTGACAGCCATTCATTGACCCCTAGCATGTTCTTTCTTGCCTCCAGCAGTATCTTTTTTTTTCTCCTCTGTGGTGAAAAGAATGCTCAAATTCTGTTGACAGTTATCCCTAGTGGGCTGATGAGAGAACATGAGAGATTACATTAGATGAGTATGGCTAGAGGGATTTCCAGAAAAGGGGGCATGATATGCCTTCAAATTATAGGATCAATAGAGGAAAATGGCCAGTACTAAAGGGACTGCAGTTGTCTGGGTTCTGATGGAGGAGGGCCGTAAGTATATAAAGGCAGCACTGTGCAGTCTGTTTCCTCTAGGTTCCGAGCTCAACAGCCTCAGGTTCCAGCTGCTGGTCCCACCCCCACATCTCCAGCGGCACCTCAGACATATTGAGAGGTCTGGGAGGGGACGAGTTGGGGATATCGTGGTAGGGTGTTATGCCATTGTGGAGGTTCTTCTAACTCTGGATATATCTTTGTGGGAGCCAGGGTTGCAGTTCAGACTCCACTATTTTTATCTCAGTTTTTTTTTTTTCTCTGAGTGGCAGAGAGTTAGGTCTCAGGAGTCTGGCTTTTTCCACTGAACTCAAGGTTTCAACAAGGATGGGGGGGATCCTTGGCTAAATTTTTTTAGATGAGATTCTATGGCACTTGATTTGGTTGAGACCCTGGTCCCCTCTGCCTAAACAACATTTTTAAGGGCAGAAATCACAATCAAATCAAGAGTGTCCTCTGGTGTTAAACCAACACCAAAAGCGTGCCATTCCCTAGAGCAGAAAGTTCTTCAAAATCTCTTTCTGACATCTACAGACGGGTTGTGAATCCTAGTCTTAATTTCAGTCCAAATCACAAGACTCATACGAGGGGAGTGCTAAGAGTCTGTCTCATTGTCAGAGTCACATTCAGGGAGACAAACAAGATATACACACAATAATTTACGATAACTGCAACCAGTACCCAATCAGACAGCCGAGTAAGCACACTCTTAACTTTGCACCCAGTAACAGAAACAGATGACTGAGTGAGCACACTCTCACTTGGCACCCAGTAACAGAAATGGATTGCTGAGTGAGCACCTTTCAATTGGCACACAGTAACAGAAACAGATGGTTGAGTGAGCACCACTCAATTAGCACCTAGTAACAGAAACAGACGGGTGAGTGAGCACAGTCTCAATTGGCTCCCCGATGGGAAATACCCAGGCATCCCTGGAGCTCCCTCAGACCTTCTGGGATGTCTTCCAGGTTGGCAGGCAGTTACTCCTGACACGTCTGTCAGTAACACTCCCCTCCATCCCAGACAGGGAATTTGTTGCTCTCATGTGCACAGGCTACTGTAAACTAAGAATACAAAATTCAAAAAAAGCCTGCAGACAAAGACATAGACAAAGACATAGACAAAGGCAGGATCTTACCTCTCAGCGGGGATTTCTGAGAACTGGGGTAGGCCACAAATCTCAGCAAATGAGCACCCACATGTAAGACCACCAAAAGCTGGGCCTCCACTCAAGTCCTAGGATGAGCTGGCCAGCACCCCAAAGACTCAAGAGAAAACCCCCCCTGATGCCAAATTCAAGAGTTTTTACTAAATCTAGCTGAGGACTGTCAGGATACTCTGGTGGAGTCAGCTTGTGAGGCAGAAATGCCAAAAAGCTGCTCATGAGAAATGAATTTCTAGGACTCTCCTGCTGGATATTCTGGCGAAAGCCAACTCTCCAGTTTGGATCGGTTTGTCAGGCAAAAAGCCTGGAAGCTGTTTCACGAGGATAAGAGTCCAGGGAAATTTTCCTCCCAGAGTTATGGCATCTCTTTCCCTAACCCATTATATTCAAATTTCCACCACATTAATCTAGTGTATAGATTCACGTGCACTCTATTAAGCATCACCTTATAGTAAATGCCTTTTAAGATTGTATTCTAACATAGCTAAAGCCTTTTCCCAGTGTTCTTAGATTCCAGATAGCAGCAAGGAACTTAACCCATTCAGTAAACAATTAAGCACTTGCCATTTTACTCAGCTGTTTACAGATAGAGACTAAAAGTCTCACTGAGATAGAAATCTTTTACTACAGGCTTCATTCCATGTCAAGTATAAGTTGATATACTACCCTGATAAGGAGAAACTCTCCAGACAAGATAAATTTTATTAGACCTAAGAATTTAGAGCTCTGTGATAGCACATTACTCTTAAGGCCTGTCAAGAGTTAACAACCCCCTGATGCTTTTAACCTTAAAGTGTGAAATTCTTGCCTGACATTAGGCTGATCCTAGACAGGGCTTGTTATCCCTAATATAAACATTTAATTAGTCCCTGTAAATTCCTTTCTGCTGTAACTGGTGAATTTCAGTGTATCTTGTCTTTTTGTAATTTGTATCCTCTGATAATTCGTTGTTATATAAGTCTAAAGCTCAACCAGTACAATACATTCAGATCCAACACCATTCTCCGTGTTCGACTGTCTGTCACTACATCTTATCTCTGCCCATCTACTCTAGAGACCCTTTCTTACGCAGGCACAAGAGACCAGAGGGCCTGTGGCAGAGGACAAACTCCTTCTGCCTTGCAGGGCAGGGGAGTTTGACCCTGAGCAGTAAGAACAGGGGGTTTTAACAGCTAGATGAAGAATTGGGAGGAGTTGGGAGGAGAGTTCGGAGGAGATGGGGAGAGTTGGGAGGAGTTGGGAGTAAACTTGGCTATGGGTGGGGAGTAGTCTGCATATCCTCTCTATCTCCATATCCCTATAGGTCTTCCTACAATTATCACATCTCTGGCTGTAAGGCACAGAAACAAAAAGGCTTTTTGCTGGCTATAGAGAACAAAGAGCTTCTTTCTGAATGTATTTTAGAGATTAGGGAAAACAAGGTTGGGGATTGTCCAGGGTTTTACCTTCCAGGGAGAAATGCTCTAAGCCTTGGCCTCATATTTCTCTTTTGTACCTCATCTTTCTGCATATGAGAGGGACTCTCAGCTTTTATTCCTTTCTCTGGCAGGGAGAAGCCTACTGACTTTTGTCAGTTTGAGGGACTCCTTGAAGCTCTTTGAAGGTGTTTGCCTTCCTGCTTAAAGAGCTTCCTGGATTTCTTTTGAGTTGTTTATCTCTCTGCTTAAGGAGCTTCCTGTAGGGTGGAAGGTTTCAATCCTCTGAGGATACTATTATACAAATGTATATTAAGGGCTTTTGGAGTTATAGTAGTAATAAATTCAATGTTTCTTGTATTGTACAGTTAATAATTTTATGTCACAAAATAATATTATACTAATAATTATTTAAACTGTGTCTTATACTGCTAATATGGTTTCACATATACATGGGAGTTTGGTAGCCTCAGGACTCTGTCCAGGTAGCTGGATCATGTTAATCAATTTTACACTCAGATTGCCATTCATTTTATTTTTAGTTGCCAATTTCAAGGGCACACCATTTACTTTGCGACTACCAGTACTTTAGATTTTTTTTTTTATTTTCATGACAGGGTTTCTGTGTATACCCCCAGCTGTCCTGAAACACACTTTGCACAGCAGCCTGGCCTCGAACTCAAAAATCTGCCTGCCTCTGCCTCCAAAGTGCTGGGATTAAAGTCGAGTGCCACCACCACCTGGCTAGTACTTTAGATTTCTAAATGGTCCCCTCTGGTAAGTTGGAACAGGAAGAAAATTGTACAGCTAGTCCCCAAAACACACAATCCTGATTAGGTGAGAAAAAGTATAATCGAGGCTGTGTACCCAACATATCCAGTATAGCCCACAAAGGGCATGGTACCTGATACCTGCATTGACATTTTTTTTCGGTCCTGTCAGAGATTAGAGAAACTAGACAAGGAATAGATGTTTTGTTCAAAGTGGTTTGGGAATCCACACCATTGAATTTCCCAAGTGACTGCTAAAGAATGTTTGGCCCAGGCATGTGGGGCTTCCAGCTGAAGTTTAAATCACCCTTCCATTAGGTAAGTCAGTTTTCCCCAACAACTTAAGTATTAGTTCAATTTTGGTTTTGGTTTTGTCCAGGATCTCATTATGTAGGTCAGAGTAATCTGGAACACACTGTGTAAACCAGGCTAGCCTCAAAATCACAGAGGATTCTGACTCTGGAGTGCTTAGGTTTAAACACATGTGCTATTACCACTCCTAGTCCCAATAATTGAAGTTTTAGTGAGTCAAGATTTGTAGCAGGACCGGGGAACCTTGTCTCATACAAAGGATTACAGGAATCCAGTTCTTTTTTTTTTTTTTTTTTATCTATCCAGGCCATAGTTCTTCCATGTTAGTTTTTTCACACGCATGGCCAAAATACACCCTTAGCTACTGGACTCTAGTGTCTACCAGGATGCCGCACATGCACACTGTAGTGAAGTCTGCTTGGCAGTCCAAGAGCCCTGGAAGCACTCATGAGTCAAAGAGTTTCAAAATGAACTCAACTCCTGGAGCTTTGGCATTCTCATAACCCACATATTCATACCCTATCCCCTTGTTAGTCTGGTGTACAGATCCATGTGCTCTCTTTTAGTAATATCTTATTATAAGTGCCTTTTAAGATTGATTTCTGACATAGCTAAGCCTTTGCCAGTGTTCCAATGTCCTAGAAAGTCCTTGAGCTGACCATGGGTTTGGAATTCAATGTTGCCTATTCAGTGACATTCAGAATTGCCTTTGGTATTAAACTATCACTTAGAATAAAAGCCAAATCACTCCCACATACAGGAATTTACAATGGTTTAGGCAGTAGATCTGGCTGTGGTTTTAGGGTAATGAGATGGTTAGCTAGAGCCAAACTCCCTAATTAGAAATATGACTTGGGTGTGAAAGCCATTGCCCTAGGAGTGTAAGACCTCACACCTGGCTTCTAAGACTTTAGGTGACCTTAGATAGGGCTGACTTTGTCTCAGTTGTTTTATTGACCAGTTCCTGCCTGTCTTTGTGTTTACATTCCTCTGTTTTGTGTAAGAGCCATTAAGCACCCAGTAACCTCATTTGTACTTTGCCAATGTGTCACCTAACTTCCCTATTTTCTTGTGTATAAAAAGTTTGATGCTCAATTTGACAAATGACATTCAGATAGTACACAATCTCACGTGTTCATCTTTCTGTCATTCGCAGACTCTTTGCCCATCTCGGACTAGTGACTCTTTCCATGCAGAAAGAGGGACCCAGAGGGTCTGTGGCAACAGGACCAAAAACAGATTTCTTGCTATGGGAGCAATGAGAAATGGGCTAATTTTTATTTCCTCATGAAAAGAATGGAAGATCTGGATGTCACTTAATGCATGATAGAAACTCTCTTGACATTTAACACAGACCCTGTGATCGTGCCCTTTCCAATCTGCCAGCCAGTATTCTGTCAGGGGTTTCTTAAGTTAGTGATATTGAAATTAGAATGTTTCCAGGTCCCTAGTTGACAGTCTGATGCAGAAGGCTCCTTTTGAAGGAGCACCATTTTTGCACTTGTAGTGCCAGGTTGTTCATAAGATGTGCTTCCAGTAGGAAATGTAAAAATGGGCTTTAGTGGTACATCTGGCCAGAGTTGAAGGATGTTCACATATATAGTTATCATTTAGCCTGTATGCCCACTCTGAGTGCTACCACTGACTCAATGAAGTTGATCAGCCATAATCTAGGTTTGCAGAGACATATAAAATTATTGACACTGGTTGTCCTAGGTTAGAGAATAGTAACTTTTGGATCATTTGTCCCTGTCCTAAGGGATGGCTCTGGTCGTCTTGTCATTCCACTGTTGGGGAAAACTGCATATCAAAAAATAATGTCTCCCATGTTGGTAGATGGAGTATGTGATTTTTTTTATACTTGAAAAGTGGATGTGACAAATGAAGCTGGGTCCAAGTAAATCCTTATCCCAAATGAGTCAGACAAATACAGTAGATAACAGAATTAGCAGGCTGGGCCCACAAAGCAGGGGAAGATCAGTCCAAGCAAGTAGTTAAAAAAAAAATCTGTTCATGCTGTAGGCAGCCAGCACCTAAAAGATGGTGCTGGTCTCCAGTACACCATCGCAGTAAACAACACCACTGAGCAGGTGCTAGACCAAATCTGGCACCAACCCCTCCTGAGTGGGTGCATGCAAATTAACATGTCTGCAGACTGACCAACCCTAGCAGGACGCATAGCCCTCCCCAGTGCTGGGGTGTATTTAAGCAGTCCTCCCTGGGTTCCTGGGGTTCCTGTAGCATTGAGGCATTCCTGCTCTTAAGCTGTTGAAAAGAATTCAACTGTGTTGAATTCTCTTTACCAGGAAGAGGTAGGCGAAACATCACCCCAGCAATTGTGTTCCTCTTTTCTTGCCTTTGGGAGGGCCTCAGTAAACCTAGCACTTTCTGAGCTTCCTAAAACTTGGAAGTTTTATTTGCTTCTGAGTTGTAGGATCCTCCATCCTCCTTATAGGAAAAAATGTATGAGAATTTTGCTTCCTATAAAAACCCAGCAATGTTATATGTGTAGTTTTTTTTTATTTTGTTTTGTTTTAATCTCATGTCTGTCCCCAGCTGCAGATAGTTTTTGTTTGAAATTCTAGTGATTCTTGAGAGTGAATAAAAGAAAGAGCTCCTGAGAGGACCTAGGGCAGATGCTGCTCCTGCTGCACCTGCTTTTGTTATCACAGGATTAAATGAGCAATGCTCTTGTCAATGGAGCAAGTTTGTGGATTTATTTGTGTCAAAGGGCACTGATGGACATACATTGTTGCAAGGAGAAAAACAAGTGCATAATTTAGCATTCTTAGTGATTAGGTAAGGTTAGGTTATCTGAATTTATCTGAAGGCCAAGCCAAATGAAATGTTGTTTTGATTCCTTTTTGGGAATACAAAAATCAATGTCTCAAACTAATATTTATAGATTTTGTCAGTTGCTTTTAATGTGTTAGTGTTATGAAATATTACATGGCAAGGGAATACATTTGCTGGACCCATGCATGTTGTGAACTTCAGAAATTACACCACGGAACAGACCTGGTATAAAGGGAATGATTGGGAGAGGGTAGAGGAGTGAGGAAATGGGGGAGGTATAGAGGCATAGAGGCAGAAACAAAACCATTAGGTCAGAAAAAATGTGGGGTAAAGAACAGATAGAGGGGTAGCTGAAAACAAAGAGAGAGACAGAGCTATAGAAACAAGAACAATGGGAACAGAGAGGTTGGGCCTAGAACAGAGAGAGGGGGCTAATCAGTCCTTTTATCCTGCCTTGAAGTTAGCAGTTTAGTTTCTTTCAAGAAAGAAATATACTTTCTATGAATTTTGTAAGTTAACAGGAAATATTTTCATCTCTGAGAGCAATGTTAATTTTAAAGTGTTTATAGGAAATTTTTGTGGGACTACTTTCTTAAGAACAATATAAGCCAGGTATGTTGTCACATACCTGTAATAATACCTACATGGAATGCTGAGATCACCTGGAACCTAAACATTCTAGAACTTCTTGGACAATACACAACATACTATGTGCCTATTTCAAAAATGAAATGAAGTGAAATAAAATCAACCCAATGTACCTTCTTTATTTGTATCTCTTACCTTTGGAAACTAATTAGATAATGAATCAAAAAATAAATAAATTTCAATTATCTGTATGAATGAAAACAATTTTAAATGTTAAGAAGGTTAAAAAAATCACTACAGTGATGGGGAGGAAAGAGCCTGGGTGGGAAATGGGACAAGAAGGTGAACATGATCAGGTATTATGTGTGTGGGGAACATAACTGAAGTGCTGAGGAAAAGCAAAAAGAATGGAAACAGGCAACTTTTTGAGGTAGGAGGTGAGAAAACCCTCGGTTATATCAGAGACCTGGGAGGTGAGAGACCCTAAGGACTCAAAGGGAGGGACCTTAGAAGAAATGCCCTACAGTGGGGAGAGGGAACTTGTAGAGTCCTCCTCCAGTGGAGGGACAGGACATCAAGTGGAAAGATTGAGTTACCATCCCACAGTAAAAAGCTCTAACCCAGAATTGTTCCTGTCTGAAAGAACTGCAAGGAAAAAACATGGAGAAAAGCCTAAAGAAAAGGAGATTCAGTGACAAGACCAAATTGTGATAAAGCTCAAGGAGAGGCATCAAGGCCTGACACTATTACTGATGCTATTCTGTGCTCACAAAAAATGGGCTTATCATGACTGCTCTCTGAAAGACCAAACCAGCAGGTGAAAGAGTCAGATGCTCAAATTTATATGCAACAAATAGACAGAAGCTGGGAACCCCTGTGGATGAATTGGGGAAAAGCTGGAAGAAGCTGAGGAAGAGGTCTACCCGGTAGGAGGACCAACAATCTCAAATAACCTGGACCTCCCAGGATGTCTCAGACACTGAGCCAGCAACCAGGCTTCATACACCAGATGATATAAAGCCACCAACACATATACAGAAAAGGACTGCCAGGTCTGGACTCAGTCAGATGAGGTCCATCTAATCCTCAAGGGACTTCAGGCCCCAGGGAGCAGGGAGGTCTGGTGGAGAGGGGACAGGATGGTGGTGTCATACTCTTGGAGATGGGGATTGTGGGCTTGGGGCCCTGGGAGCATGGGGGCATATAGGCAGGAGATATGGGGTGTGGAACAGTAAGAGGGGGAACTAGGAGAAGAATAAAATCTCGACTTTAAAAAAAGTATAAGAATAAATTTTAAATAATTCAACTATATTAGTGTGTGGAATTTCAGTCCACGGGACTATATACCATTCACATATTCATTTAGATTTCCTTTGGAAGTTAATATAAAGATGCACTTATACTTAAACAAGAAAATGATTAAAGATATTTAAAAATAAAGAAGTTCTATTTTAACTCTAAAGGTATAACTGCTAGTTAACTTTGTAATCACATCACTGGGATTAACTTCCTTCTCAGAATCATCAGAATAACAAGGATTAAAGAAACTTTAAAACTCTGTTTCATAGGAAACAAAAAAGTTAGAGATTTTTTTATTTGTTTTATATATATACCAGCAAGTGAAAATTTTTCATGCTTCATTTTTCTGAAGATGGGAAAGTAGAAGAGAACTTCAGATTATTCTCCATGATGGCTCTTTCAAACATAGACATTTTTTTTTCTCAGTTCACCATCTACACCAAAAAGCATATCTTAGTACTTGGTCCCCAAGTTCATCAAAACCTAAAACAGAAAAGTACCTCTTATTAAATAAATTCCCAAGGATACAAATATGAAAGATTCTGTGCAGATGATGTATAGGGTAAAGGTTAAGGTCAGGATTAGGATTAGGGTTAGTGTTAGGGTTATGTTTAATAAAGCAGGATAATTATAGTGTTATTAAAGTATGAGGTACATCTGAGGTCAAATTCCCATTTTATCATTTCATAACTTTAATAATTCATACAAAGCCATTAGGATTTTATGGATAATAGCAGTCATTTCAGTAAGAAATAATTCAAAATAATAAGTAGTTAAAACTTTATGATTATTAAAACATATTTAGATTCCTAAGGTCATTTTATGGACCATGTGCAACATACCTCCATGGACTTCTCATGCATTTCTTTAACTGCTTCCAGGGTCTGGTTCTGACTACATTTGGACAGTTTCAATGCTTGTTGTTCTTTTTGACAACTATTCTACAAATGTAAAAGGAAAACCTTAGTATAACAATTCTGTTTATTTTTGTTGTTACTGCCATGCAACATGCATGTTAGTCTAACAATAAAACACTAAATGCATATCTAATACTAAAACATTTATGTGAGCAAAAATAATTCTATATGAAAGTTAAAAGGAATAGTTTTCCAACTGATTTAAAATTTTAACAACTATTTTGACTAAATATATATATATATTTACAATAATATGAAATAACATTATGCTACCAATTGTGGGGTAGGAATTTTTTTTTAATGTGAAAGAGTTTTTCATAATGCACAGACTGGCCTTAGCCTCCCAAGTTCTTATGTTTATAGGCATGCACCATGTATACATGAACTCGGTAAAATCCTAGTCTTGGAAGCTTAGATTGGTTTTCTGTAGATTCCAATCTCAAGCAACACATAGAAGTAGTAACATAAAGTTCTCATTGTATTCTTTAGGGTTGCGCACAACCATGATAATTTGCATTTAAAAAAAAATTAAGACAAGCCCTTTACACCTTTTCACCTTGGGCTACTACAATCCTGTTTTGCCCTTTATTCACTGTGATCAATTTTTTACCTCACATTTGCACTCAAATCATCATAATTAAGTAAAATTACCTCTAATTTGCAATGCTTATCTTTAAAAAAAGTGCACCTGCATACATTTGGAGACAAAGGGTTAATATTGGGTGTCATCTTTGATTTCACAGTACTGTTTCAGAGACAGAATCTCACTAAACCTAGAGCTCATCATTTATGCTACACCTGGTGGCTACAAAGATCTGGAGATCTTCTTTTCTCTGAACTAAATCTGAGATTGGTTGTTTTAAAATGCTCACAACCACACCAACTTTTTTTTGTTGTTGTGGTGGTGGTTTGTTTTTAGTGTTGCTAGTTTGTTGTTGTTTATTTTGTTGTTGTTGGTGGTGGTGTGGGCATTCATCCCAATGCAGGGAATATAAGCTGGGGTCTCCATGCCTACACGGGAGAAAGATTACCAATTAAACCATCTTCCAGCCCTGTAAATCAATCTTATTGGGCCCACATGCAGCATATGACACATTTAGGGATCTTTTCTTCTTTAAAACTTTCCTTCACTCATGGTAGTTTTCTTTCTACCAGTGGTTCTCTTCCTTTACTGGCTCCCTCTCACCAGCTGCCATATGCAGAATTACAAATCTTGAAGTACCCTGCTGTTCTGTCTTTAGACTCCTTATTTACAGGGATGATCACTTTCCCTTGAAATGTCATCCAGAGTCCAATGTTTAAAAACTGTCTTCAATTGGAGTATATATTATTTATCTTTAGTTCCTATCTCTTTCCAGAACTGACTCATAATGGCAGGTTCCTCAATGCCTTCTGAGGCAAGAATGAATTTGCTGTTCCTTTCAAATTGAATACTTTCCAAACTATTAACCAGTAAATAAAATAAAATGGTTAATATGATTATCGTTGTCTCAGATCTTACTTGGAAACCAGGTGATGACTCTACAGGTAGAGTAATGGAGACGTGATCTAAAATTGTTTGCTGATATTCTTCCACAGGAAAATTCTTCCAGGGCTGTTGAGATTGTTTGTTTCCATCCTCTGTTATTACTAAATCTTTACTAAATTTAGGACTGTAAGAACTGATTTACCAAATTGAGTTGGTTTTTTAATATAAACAACAGAGTCCAGGTGAAACCAATAAATAAGCTTTCTCTCTTCTTTGAACTCTGATATATTGTGGTTTTTTTTGTTTTTTTTTTTTGTTTTATTTATTTTTTTTTTTTGTAGTCACTGGTAATCATCTCTTGATCTTTCTGCAAATGTCTGCCTCTTGAAAACTTATGATCTGGTATACCATAAAATGCCTAGTCGTTTTCATTGATATAGTATGCAATCAATAGTTTATATCTCAGTAAGACTAGAACAGAAGCAAGGATAGATAGATAATGGAACTTAATTTAGTTTCATATGCTCAACTCAAGGCTAGTTGTTCCATTCCTACTTAGTAATACTAGGTTAAATATTAAGTTTTTTTTATGGTACCAACCACTGATTTTTCTTTTTCTTCATTGAATTTCTGTACATCCATATCAGACTTCTGAAATGTAGTTATATACTGCTCACAAAATTTGTTGTTGATGTTCTTCCTGTAAAGCACAGTAACAAAAGCAGGCACATTTCATACCAATATGAAAAAGAACACTCAGAACAAATTCAATTGAACATTTCATACTATAAAAAGAAAAATAGCAGTATAAAATATCTAATGGGAAATCATTATAGATTTTTCCCCTAACATATTATCAGAGAGGTTTTCATTTACGTTTTAGCTTTTCAAAATTAAAGAAATATAAACACACACAACACACACGTAACACACACACACACACACACACACACATATATATATATATATATACATGTACAAAATTTAATTATATTTCAATGTGGTTTTTTTTCATTATTTTCTACCAAATATAAGTTCTAATTTATTTTTCATACATTGCCTTAGTAAAGACAGTGCAAAACATGTCAAATAAAATATACAAATTGTCTGCATATGTAATTGTAGTTGTTCCTTTTGAATATTGTTAAACATAATAATCCATAAATTACATTCCTAAGACTATGTGCAAGACTTCTGTATTTCCACAATGAATGTAAATTAAAATTTAAATCTCATTAACATTGACTTAAAGCAGAAAATAAAATTTTCATAGATTTCTATGAATTAGATTTAGTTTGCTTGAAGGCATGTTGTTATAGGGTTAACTGTTTAGACAAAATCAAAGCCACACATTTTTACTAAAGAATCAGACATGATATAATTTTTTTTAAACTGCAGCCACATATAATTTTTAAAATGATACACATTTGACCCTACAAATATAACAACTCTACCTCTCTCGTTCGTTCGTTTTGCAAAATCTTTCTAATTTCTGGTTGCTGCATTTGAAAGATTCTTTGACATAAGTTTCCATCCATTTTCTCTTTATGTGAAGCGTCTTATAAATGTCATCTATATTAAAAATAAAGAGTCATTTTGAAGAAAAATTAGATGATTCCATGTATTCAAGTAAAAATAGATATAGATAAATTTCATTCAATAATGCTATGGAAACTTAAAATTAAATGATAGATATCACAAACATGCTTCATACTTTAGAATACTTAGGGTTTGGTATGTTCAGATGAAGGATGTTCAACCTGTAAAGTCTACAGAAATGTTCCACAACATAGAAAAAAACAGTCCATGTATTTTGGATAAGAAATATCTAATCTTATCTGAATTTTAATTTCTGTAAGGAAAATAATTTTGAGCTTCAAGAACAGTTTTCAAAAGAACAAATGCACAAAAAAAAAGGATCAAAAGTATACTTAATTCTTCATAGGGAAACACTTTTAATAAAGGCTAATTCTTTTCCAAATCTAAAAAAGATGATGCAACTGAAAGAACAAACTTGACTGTAGAACTGTTAGACCCATTGTTTAAAATATTCAATTAAAATAAGAGGGCAACCGGTCATATTGGTTCCCATGTTAATCCTAGTATTCTGGAGGAAAAGGCAGAGAGATATTTGTGTGTTCCAGGTTAACCTGGTCAACATACTGAGTTCCAGGACAGTCAGAGCTACAAATGAGACCCTGTCAGAATCAAACCTGCGTTTGATTCCTAGCACCTACATAATGTGCACAAATATCTCCAACTCCAGTTCCAGGGGATGTGATGCCCTGTTCTAAATTCTGCATGCACCAGGTACATATGTATATGACTCACAGACATACTTATAGGCAAAATACCTATATAAATAAAAATAGATAAAAATGTTAAAATCTATGTTTAAAACAATGATCTCCAAGTTTTTTTTTAATCAAAATAAAATTATTTCTAAAGTGAATTGGTAATTATATTTCAGAACATATCCTTTAAAAAAACACTTGAAGAAAATTATGGTAGGAACTTTTGATCAGTAACTGCTGCAGTTCATGAAAATTGTAATGCTTCAGAAAATGTTTAGTACCTTTCTAGCATGCACAGTTAGCTTTCAGTAACTAGGATGAAGCTATATTTCGGTGTACATGTTTAATATTCTCACCATACATAGTACTAGACAAAATCAGATTATTAAATGATTATTCTGCCTCCTCTAAATAGAGCAAATCCTTCAGTTGAAAAAAAAATAATTTGGTAAAATGGGTAACTTGAAAGAAGCAAAATATTATTTTTTAAAAATATAATATTGTTTCATGGGGGTAGAGATATGGCTCAGCAGTTAAGAGTACTTTCTGTTCTTTGCAAAGGACATAGGTTTGGTGTCTAGCACTCATATGGTGGCTCACAACTATCTGACTCCAGTTCCAGGTATCTGAAATAATCAACTGATATCTGAACAACAGGTACACATGTGGTGCACATATATAACTGTAAGCAAAACACTAATACACATAAATAAGTCCAAAAATAGGTATTAGGAGCATTGTTTAGTAAGCCATGTAAAGATGTTTTTTTTTGTGTGTGTATGATCCTAGTATTGGAAGCTTAAGCAGGAGATTTCCAGTGTAAAGACTGCATAGGTTAAATAGGAAAATGCAGGCCAGCCTGAACTACATAATGACACCATATCTCAAAGACAAGTTACTGTCTTCTGAGAAAGCTCACTTAGCATTCAGTTACATATAATTTAAAACAGATACTTTAGAATCTGAGTATCATTCTCTCATTGTTTAGTAAGTTGTCTTCCACTTACAGTTACATAATTCATTTCATAAAAAGAAAAAAAAAAACAATGAAGGGATTGGAGAGATGATTCAGCAGTTAAGAGCACTGGTTCCCTTCCAGCTTTCTGAGATTGGAGTACCAAAACCCACAAGGTGGCTCACTACCTATAACTTCAGTTTCAGGGGATTCAAGGCCTTCATCTGGCTTCCTCAGGTACAAGACACACTAGTTGTGCACATACACACGTGAAAGAAAAAAAAAAAACAATAACCATAACATAAAATTTAAAAATAAGTTATAAGGGTTACATTAAAGAATTCAGTTTTGCACTGTGCCATATAAAGAAGGAAGCACAGAAGACTCCTAGAAAAGAAACTGACTTAATATAAAATTAGCACTGGATCAATGAAAATATGTTTCATGTACAGAATTTTGTATACATATCACTTAGCTATGAGTACATGGAACTGTGAAATTGTTTACATCTATTTTTTTTCCTTTTAAAATTCCTTCAAAGCTGTTACAAAAAAAGCCTCAGTAGTCAAGAGGGCCTACTGTGAAAAGAGGAGGTTCACAAAGTACTTTTTTTTGTTTTTTAAGGTAAGTAATGTTACTTCATGCTTATCAAAGGATAATTCATCAAAGATGAACTCACAATTCTGAATATCTATGCTCCAAATACAAGGGCAACCAAATTCATAAAGAAATTTTACTAGAACTCAAAGTACATATTGTACCCCATATAATAATAGTGAGAAACTTCAACACCCCACTCTGAGCAACGCAGAGGTCCTGGAAAAAAAAGAAATGAAAAAGAGACACTGTGAAACTAATGAGAAGTTATGAAACAATCGGATTCATCAGATACATATATATGTATCTGTCACACACACACAGACACACACATCCAAACATGCACACATATATTGAAGCAAATTCACACACAGTTCTCACTAGATGAAGAGAAATTATTTGAAAAAAAATCAACAAACCTTCATGATAATAGTCTTGGATAGATTAAGAATTTTAAGCACATACCTAAATATAGAAGCAAACCAGAAGCCAACATCAAATTAAATGGAAAGAAACTTGATGCAATTCCACTAAAATAAGACAAGACAGGACTAGACAAGGCTTCTTACTTTTTCCCTACCAATTCACTATAGTACTACAAGTTCTAGACAGAGCAACTAGAAAACAAAAATTGGTCAAAGGAATAAAAATTGGAAAGGAATAAATCAAAATATCACTATTAGCAGATAATAAAATAGTATACTTAAGTGACCACAAAAATTCCATCAGAGAACCCATAAACCTGAAAAACAACTTCAGCAAAGTGGCTAGATATACAATTAACTCAAACAAAACAGTACCTTTCTTCTACTCAAAAGATAAACAGGCTGAAAGGCAATTATGGAAACAACACCTTTCAAAAGTCACAAATTATAGTTCCTTGATGTGACTCAAACCAAGCAGGTGAAAGATTTCTATGACAAGAACTTCAAGTCTCTGAAGAAAGAAACTGAAAAATCTCAGAAGATGGAAAGGTCTCCCATGGTCATAGATTAAGTTAGTAAAAATGGCTGTCTTCCCAAAAGCAATCTACAGATTCCATGCACTCTCCATCAAAATTGAAACTCAATTCTTCGTAGAGACAGAAAGAGCAATATGCAAAACCATTCGGAATATCAAAACTCCAGAATATCCCAAAACTATTCTCAACAATAAAAGAACTTCAGGGGGAATCATCCCTGACCTTAAGCTGTATTATGCAGAAATAGTGATACAAAAATGTATGGTAATGGTACAGAGACAATGCCTTCATGAAATGGAGAGATCTAAAATATATCATCCTGTGTGATCTCAAAGGAAAAAAAAACATGGTATGCACTCACTGATAAGTGGATATTACCCTAAAAGCTCAGAATACCCAAAATGTAATTCACAGACCACATGAAGCTGAAGAAGAAGGAAGACAAAAGTGTAGGTGTTTCAGTCCTTCTTAGAATGGGGAACATAATATTCCTGATAGGAAATGTGGAGATCAGGGCAGAGACTTAAGGAATGACCATCCAGATTCTGTCCAACCTTTGGATCCATCCCATATACAGAAACCAGGCACAGTCTCTATTGTGGATACCAACAAGTGCTTGCTGATAGGAGCATAATATGACTGTCTCCTGAGAGGCTCTGCCAGGGCTTGGCAAGAACAGAGGCTGATGCTCACAGCCAACAATCAGACTGATCATGGGGTCCCCAGGGGAGCAGTTAGAGGAAGAACTGAAGGAGCTGAAGGGGTTTGCAACCTTACAGGAAGAACAACAATATGAACCGAGCAGACAGACCAGAGCACTCAGGGACTAAGCCACCAAACAAAGAGGGGCACCCATGACTCTAGCGGCATATAGAGCAGAGGATGGTATTGTCAGACATCAGTGGGAGGAGAGGTCCTTGGTCCTGTGAAAGCTCCATGCCCCAGTGTAGGCAAATGCCAGGGTAGGGAGGTGGAGTATGTGGGTGAGGGAACAGGCTCATAGAAACAAAGCAAGTGTCAAATGGAATAGGGATTTCCTGGGATTAAACCAGGAAATGGCTGATATTTGAAATGTAAATAAATACATACACACTCACACACACACACACACACACACACACACACACACACACACACACACACACAGATGGCTTTAACTGTGTCTTCAGGTGGGTTTACATCTAATCACAGGATGATCTAAATTTTTCCCATTCCTGCTAGTTTTTTGATAAATTAGAGTAAATGTGTCTGCATCTCAATCTCCAAATAAAATCATAGTTGCTCTTATCACAACCAAGCTCCTCAACCTTTTTCATCACAATACAAATCTAAGACAAATCTTAAATATAAAATTCTTCCTGGCTGGACAAATATTTTACTGCTACAGCAAGAAGCTCTGGTTTCAATCTTCAGGAATGAAAAATAAAAACCCCCAAAATTTAGATATAAAAAATAAAGAAGGCATGATTCCTCAGGCCCCATTACATTTCTGAGGCTGAGGACTTCAGGTACAAGGCCAGTCCAGGCTGCAATTGAGGTTTCAGACAATCCTGAGATATAGAGCTAGAGGTTACTTTCCTAAACCAAAACAACAAATAAATAAAGACAGCCTGGTCTGAATTATGTCTGAATTCCCAGCACTTCTGAGGCTGAGAGAAGCCTCTAGTATTTGAGGCAGTTTGGAACCTATATATAGAAATTTCGGCAATGTGGCATTTTCACAACACGTTAAAATGTAGACTGGTCTTCAGTTTCTTTTTAATAAATTCCTGGTGGGAAGCAGTTGCACAGAAGAGGGTTTTGTCTGTTTCATACACTAAGTGAAGTCCAGTTTACTCACACCTCACATCCCCAGTCCCCAAGAATACTTTCAGGGTCTCCATTTCCTTGGCCTTCCTGATTTCTGCTAGGAGCTAGTCTGTTCAAACTCTTGCACTTACAGTGAAGTTCTCAGTTTTTCTCAGCAGAGGCCTAAGTGGGAAAGGTCGATTGTGAACCTGGAAGTAGCAACTTCCTGAGTCCAGTGAGGGTCACCTAATCTCATTACTCCTGAAGAAACACCTCCAAAACTCCACCTTCATCCCCACCCAGACCCCTAGCTGAACCAGGATTAACCAACAGACAATTGACTACCTCCACTGAGACTTCATCCTACCATGATTCCTCAAGAATTTTGCTTCCTCAAGAACTCTTTGTAGCCACCATACTGGGTAACAGGGTTTGAACAGCAGGAAAATAATCTCAGCCAAGCCCATTGCTGATTGGCTGTGTTTGCACATGAGTACTAAGGGTAAGAGAGGCTCTTTCAGTCATCTGTGATTAAAGCTTCAAAAAGCGGGTAGTATTTTAACTTCCACTACTACCCAGAGGCTTTCCATTTTCTAAGTTTGCAATACTAACTTGAAAGTTAAAATAAAATGAACTCCAAAGACGACTCTCCTACTTTGTTTCAGATGAAGGGACTGTTCTATGTAACTCTACATTGTTTTTTGGTTTGTTTGTTTGTTTTGTTTTTTTGTTTCTTTTTTTTTTGGTTTTTTTTTTTAAACTAAAGTGTTTTTGCATGTTTGTATTTATATAACATGTATGACTAGTTCCCCTAGAAACTAGAATAGGATGCCAAAATCCCTGGATCTAGAATTAAAAATGATTTTGAGAATTATGTGGGTTCTAGGAACTAAACCTTGGTTCTGTACAAAAGCAACAAGTGTTCTTAATTTCTAAGCCATCTTTCCATTCCTATCCTGTGTGTGTTTTAAGGTGTGCTGGACCATTTCTCACGATAGATGTTTAATTTTACTATATAATGGAGAGTATAAAAAATGACTTTGTTAATGTTGTCTATTTCCAGAAACAGAAAAACAAACAAACAAACAAACAAAACAGCAACAAAAAAACATAATTTTAATGGATTGTGTAAATCATAAATAGTTTCAGGATAAAAATGGAGTGTATACATTTCAGTATATGGGTGCATAAGGAGGCCAGATATAGACATCTGTTTTATTCTCAATTATATTCCAAATTTCTTTTTCATTTTCAGTTTTTTTTTTTTCAAGTCAGGGTTTATCTGTATAGCTCTGGTTAACCAGGAACTCACCCTGTATACCAGGGTGGCATCAAAATCAAAAATCTCCCTGCCTCTGCCTCCCAACGTCTGGGATTAAGGCATGTGCCACCACTGACTGACCCAACTTAAAACTTGAGATAGGTTCTCTCTGAATATGCAGCTAACCAATGCCACTACCTCGGCTAGCCAGCAAGCTGTCTCCACCTACTCAGCACTGGTTGGCAGCCTGCATTTTAGAAGTGGATTCTAGGCCCCCACTTTTATTTTCAAGAAAAACATTTTACTAAAACAGCCATCTCTCTAGCCACTCTTCAAGGTTTGTTCTGTTGCTATAGACACTGCAATTTTTTGTTTGTTTGTTTTTTGTTTGTTTGGTTTCTTTTTCTATTTCTCTAATCATGCCTAAGTTTAGGCTCCAAAAATGCTTAGTGGTGGTTTTGCTTGTTTCCTTACAACAGCAAATTGGTTTTCTTGCTCACTTTACAATTTGCAGCTAATTTGGCACACTGGACGAACTGACATTTCATTTACTAGTCTTATTGCTGTGTTTTGTTTCTCTGGTGCTTTTTTTTTTTTTTTTTTTTTTTTTTTTTTTTAAATTGCTGGGTTTGTTTTTTTTTGCTGGTTTTTTGTTTTTGTTTTTGTTTTCACCACTGAAGATGAAATTTATAACTTTTAATGGTGCTTTACCACTGAGCTACATCTTTAGTTAATCTTTAGTTTTGAATGTTGGATGAGAAGTTATCTGTGTGTATTTTTTAACGAAAACTATAATTTCTGTGAAGCCTACAATTATCCCCCTATGCTATAGGTTCTATAGAGATCTGTTTCCCTCGTTTGGCCTCTTCAAGAAACAGGGAAATATTTCTAAAACACATACCTCCAGATTTATCCAACATACTGCCTACTTCATGTCTGTGAAGACAGAACAATAAAAAATTAAAGCAAGAAATATAGTAGACTGGTAGGCCATTTTTTTTACCACACACAAAACTTTACACAGAACCTTCTTTAATTTTTTATAATAAATATATAATGTTTGGTTTGGAACAAATGTCATATGCATATAAAATATAAGGTGGACTACCAACTTGAACTTGGATTATTTACTTTTAACAATTCATACGTTTACACCCCACAAGGAGTTTATTCATAACTCTCCCACAATTGCCAAGACCCTTTTTTCCCCCAGATAGTCCCCTACTTATTTTTATGATGTTTCTCCTTTTCTTTGAGTGTGTCAAAGATCACATGCAGGTGGTCCTATTGTATGAGTTCCTATGTGTTTGTGATCACAAAGTCTAAAGGATCCCAAGCTGGGCTTGAACTTAACATATATCAGCATCTGACATTGAAATGCTGATCTTCCTGAATCTAGTTTTCCAGTGAAGGTAACACAAACACTACTTTTGAAGTACTCTATTGAACTGGCAAAAAAAAAAAAAAGAAAGAAAAAAAAAAGAGAAAAAAAGAAAAAGAATTGAAAATATTACCCCATGTCTTCATCTCCTTTTACTTGAGGCGATATATTTTCATCTTTACCAATTGCTGGATTATTTACTGTATTGACAATAGAAAATGTAAACATTTGAAAGTATGCAATATTAGTAATAGTTAATAAAGTACTATCAATTTGAATTTCTTTGGAAAAACTGCCCATTTTGAGTTTTTGAAACAGATTTTAAAAATTAAGTAAAATTAAGTACATCCAGGAAATCTAGGACACAAGGAGAAGAAAAAACATAAGGATAACAGGTGTAGATGAGAAGTAAGATTTCCAAATTATAGGGCCAGTGAATATCTTCAACAAAACTATAAAAGAAACCTTTCCTAACCTAATGAAAGAGATGTCCATGAACATACAAGAAGCATGCAGAACTCCAAATAGTTTGGACCAGAAAAACAACAACAAAAACAAAAATCCCTGCCATCATATATTAATCAAAGCACCAAATGAACAAAACAAAGAAAGAATATTAAAAGCAGTAAGGTAAAATGGTCAAGTAACATATACAGGAATTCCTATCAGAATTACACCTAACTTCTCCCCAGAGACTATGAAAGCCATAAGATCCACGGTAGATATCATACAGACACTAAGAGAGCAGAAATAAGAGCCAAAGCTATAATATGCAGTAAAACTATTTTACCATAGATTGAGAAAACAAGGTATTCCGTGAAAAAACAATATTTACACAATACCTTTGAACAAACCAAACCCTTCAAGGGATAATAAAGGGAAAACTCCAATATAAGGAGGGAAATCACATGCTAGCAAAAGCAAGATATTAATCTTGAAGTAAACCTAAAAGAAGATAGCTACATGAACAAAATTCCAACAAAAATAACAGGAAGAAACAAAGACTTTGTCTTAGTATCTCTTAATATCACCATATTCTATTCACCAATTAGAAAGAAATAGACAAACAGACTGGATGTGTAAGCAAGACCCAGCATACCAGAAACAAACCTCAGGGACAAAGACAGACATTTCCTCACAGTAAAAGGCTGGAAAACAATTTTCTAAGCAAATGTTCCAAAGAAACAAATTTGGAGTAGCCATTCTAATATCAAATAAATTTGACTTTCAACCCAATGTTATCAAAAAAGACAAGGAGTGACACTTCATATTCATCAAAGTTAAAATTTACCAAGATGAATTTTCAATTCTAAACATTTATAGTCCAAATGCAATGGCATCCATATTCATATAAGAAACTTTAGTACAGCTCAAAATGCACATTGCACCACACACAATAATAGCAGAAGACTTCAACAACCCTCCTCATCAATGGAAAGATCCTGGAAAGAAAAATTTAAAAAAAGACACAGTTAAACTAACAGAAGTTATGAAACAAATACATTAGTTGATATCTATAGAACATTTTATTCTAGAACAAAAATTGTCCATTCTGCTCAGCACCTCATGACGCCTTCTCCAAAATTAACAATATAATCAGTCACAAAACATGCCTCAACAGATATAAAAATATCCAAATAATCTCATACATCCTATCTAATCACCAAGGACTAAGGCTGATCTGAAATAATAATATAAATAATTGAAAACCCATGTACACGTAGAAGGTGAACAAAAATCCAGTCAGTGATAAATCAGGTAGGGAAGAAATAAAAAAAAAAATAAATGTAAGACTTTTTAGAGTTTAAAAAAAAATGAAGTTACTACATACTGAAAGTTGTGGAACACAACTAAAGCAGTGTTAAAGGGAATCTCATAGCTCTGAATGCCTCTAAATAGAAACTGGAGAGAAGATACAGTAGTAGGTTGACAGCACACCTAAAACCCCTTGAATAACAGGAAGGAAATTCACCCAAGAGGAGTTGAAGGCAGGAACTAATCACACTCAGGGCTGAAATCAAACAAGTGGAAACAAAGGAACTATAACATAAAATCAAACAAACTAGGAGCTGGACCTTTGAGAAAGTCAACAAGATAGATAAAACATAAGCCAGACTAATTACAGGGCACAGGGAAAATATCAACATTAACAAAACCAGTAATGAAAAGGGAGACATAACAACAGATACTTAGTAAATCCAAAAAAATCATCAGATCCTACTATATAAGCCTGTAACTTAGCAAAAGTGGAAAATCTGGATGAATTGGACAATTATCTAGACAGATGTCAGGTACTAAATTTCAATCAGGTTGAGATAAACCCTGTAAACTCTCCCATAATCCCCAAAGAAATAGAAGCAGTCATTAAGAGCTCCCCCCTCAAAAAAAAAAAAAAGCCCCGTATCTGATGGGTTTAGTACAGATTTCTATCAGGCTTTCAATGAAACACCAATACCAACAATCTTCAATCTATTATGCAAAAACAAAATAAAATGAACACTACTTAATTTGTTCTATGAAGCCACATTTACTCTTATACCCAAACCATACAAAAACCCAATGAAGACAGGATACTTTAGACCAATTTAACTAAATAAATATTGATGCAAAAATACTCAATAACATCCTGTTAAACACAATCCAAGAACACATCAAAATGATCATCCTTCATGATCAAGCGGCTTCATCCCAGGGATACAGGAATGGTTCAATATATGGGAATCCATCAATGTAATCCAATATGTAAAGAATCTCAAGGAAAAAAACACAGTATTATCTCATTAGACGCTGAGGAATCATTTAAAAAAAATCAACACACCTTCATGATGAAGTCTTGGATAGATTCAGAAAGCAAGGCCCATAACTAAACATAGTAGCAAACCAGGATCCAACATCAAAATAAATGGAGAGAAACTCGATGCAATCCCACTAATATATGACAAGGCTTCCCACTCTCTCCCTACCTATTCACTATAGTACTAGAAGTTCTAGACAGATTAAATAGACAACAAAAAGAGGTCAAAAAGTTAAAAATTGGAAAAGAACAAATGAAAATATCACTATTAATAGGTAATAAGATAGTATATTTAGTGACCCCAAAAAATCCTCTAAAGAACCCTTAAGCCTGAGAAACAACTTTAGCAAAGTGATTGGATATACAATTAACTCAAATAGATCAGTAGCCTTCCTCTACTCAAAGGATAAACAGGCTGAAAAGGAAGTTATGGAAGCAACACTCTTCACAATAGTCTCATATTTTAATACCTTGGTGTGACACGAAAAAAGCAAGTCAAAGTTCTGTAGGACAAGAACTTCATGTCTCTGAAGATAGAATTGAAATTCTCAGAAGATGGAAAGATCTCCCATGGCCATAGATTGGTGTCCCAAATAATTTAGTAAAAATGTCTATCTTGCCATAAGTAAGCTCTGATTCCATGCCCTCTCCATCAATATTCAAACTTAATTCTTTATAAAGATAGAAAGAGCAATATGCAAAATCATTTGGAATAACGAAAATCCAGGATATTGTAAAACTATTCACAACAATAAAAGAACTTCAGGGGGAATCATCCCTGACCTCAAGCTGTATTATAGAGAAATAGTGATAAAAATGTATAGTGACCATAAAGAAAAAATGACTTCAGGAAGTTCACACGCAAACGGATATGTCTAAAGTATATCATCCTGTATGAGGTAACACAATCCCAAAAGAAAAAATATGGTATGCACTCACTGATAAGTGGATATTATCCTAAAAGTTCAGAATACCCAAAATGTAATTCACAGACCACATAAACCTTAAGAAGGAAGAAAAAAGTGTGCATGTTTCCGTCCTTCTCAGAATGGGGAACAAAATACTACTGGGAGGAAATATGGAGACAAAGTGCAGGGCAGAGACTGAAGGAACTACCATTCAGAATCTGCCCCACCTGTGGATCCATCCCGTATATAAACACCAGACCCTGTCACTATTGTGGATACCAACAAATGATTGCTGAAAGGAGCCTAATAATGCTGTGTCCTTAGGGGCTCTGCCAGAGGTTGGCAAAAACAGAGGCTCATGCTCACAGCCAACAATCAGACTGATTATGGGGTCCACAGTGGAGGAGTTAGAGGAAGGACTGAAGGAGCTGAAGGGGTTTGTAATCTTACAGGAAGAACAATAATATGAACCAAGCAGACCGCCCCCCTCCCCCCAGAGCACTCAGGGACGAAGCCAGCAAACAAAGAGGGGGACCATGGCTCCAGCTAAATACATAGCAGAGGATGTCCTTGTCAAACATCAGTGAGAGGAGAGGTCCTTGGTCATGTGAAGTTTGGTGTCCCAGTGTAGGCAAATACCAGAGCAGGGACATGGGTGTTGGTGGGTGGGGGAACATGCTCATAGAAGCAGAGGGAGGGTAGAATGGTAAAGGGAATTTCTGGGGTGAAACCAGGAAATGACTAATATTTGAAATGTAAATAAACACACACACACACACACACACACACACACACACACACACACACACACACCTAATATGATGGCTTTAACTGTGACTTCAAGTGGGTTTACATGCAATCACAGGATGATCTAAATTTTGGTCCCATTGTTGCTAGGGTTTTGATAAATTAGAGTAAATGTGTTTGCATCTCAATCTCCAAATGAAATCATGGTTGCTTTTATCATAGCCAAGCTCCTCAATTTTTTTCATCATAATACAAATCTAAAGCAGATCTAAAATATAAAGTTTTTCTGGCTGGAAAAATATTTTACTGCTACAGCAAGAAGCTCTGGTTTCAATCTTCAACAAGGAAAAAAGGAATAAAAAACAAACAAACAAACAAACAAACAAAAATTTAAATATAAAAAATAAAGAACACATATTTCCTCAGGCCCAGGTACATTTGTAAGGCTGGGGACTTCAGTTTCAAGGCCAGTCAAAGCTGCAGGTGAGGTTTCAGACAATCCTGAGATATAGAGTTAGAGCTTACTGTCCTAAACCAAAACAACAAATAAATAACAACAACCTGGCCTGAATTATGTCTGAAGTCCCAGCACTTCTGAGGCTGAGAGGAGCCTCTGTATTTTGAGGCAATTGGAGCCTATACATAGAAATTTCGGGAATCTGCCATTTTAACAACAGGTAGAGGTAAATGAAGACTGGTTTTCAGTTCGTTTTTAATGAATTCCTGGCAGGCAGCAGCAGCTAAAAGAAGGTTTTAGTCTGTTGGCTCCACTAACTGACTTCCAATTTACTCACTCCTCACCTCCCCAAGCCCCAAGAAGACTTCCAGGGTCTCCAATTCCCTGGCCTTCCTGCTTTCTGTTAGAAGATAATTCTGTTCAAACCCCTGCCCTTAGCGAAGTTCTCTGTTTTTCTCAGCAGAGAACTAAGTGGGAAAAGTTGATTGTGAGCCTGGAAGCAGTACCTTCCTGAGTCCAGTGAGGGTCACCTCCTCTCCTTACTCCTAAAGTAACACCTCCACCCCTCCACCTTCTTCCCCACACAGGCCCCCAGCTCAAACAGTATTAATCATCTTTCAACAGACAATTGACTACCTCTACTGAGACTTCTCCCTACCATGCTTCCTCAAGAACCTTGCTTCCACAAGAACTCGGCTTGATGACTACCACAAAGCATACTGGGTAACAGGGTTTGGATAGCGGGAAAACAATCTCAGCCAAGGCCCTTGCTGATTGGCAGTGTTTGCACATGTGTACTAAGGGTGAGAAAGGCTCAATCAGTCGTCTGTCATTGAAGAGCAAAAAGGAGGTAGTATTTTAGCTGCCACTACTACCCAGAGGCTTTCCATTTTCCAAGTTTACAATACTAACTTGAAAGCTAAAATAAAACGGATCCCAAACAAGACTCTCCTACTTTGTTTCAGATGAAGGTGCTGTTGTTTGTAATTTTCAATTGTTTTATTTATTTAAGTAATTTGTTTTTGCATGTTTGTGTTTATAAACATGCATGTGTGGTGCACATAGAAACTAGAAGAGAATTCCAAAACCCATGGATATAGAATTAAAAATGGTTTTGAGCCATTGTGTGGGTCCTAGGAACTAAAACTTGGTTCTGTCCAAGAACAACAAGTGCTCTTAATTTCTAAGCCATCTTTCCATCCCTGACTTTGTGTCTTTTAAGGTGTGCTGATCATTTTTCTTGAAAGATGTTTATTTGTACTATACAGTGGAGATTACAAAATTATAACACTTTCTTAATATTGACAATTTGCTCATAGAGAAAAAACAAAAAGACAAAAACCATCATTTTAATGGATTGTGTAAATCAGATAAAGAGTATTGTAAAAAACTGATGCATATACATTCCAGTATAAGTATGCATAAGAGGGCGACAAATAGACATTTGCTGCATTCTCAATCACATTCCAACTTCCTTTTTTTTTTTTTTTTTTTTTTTTTTTTTTCAAGGCAGGGTTGTAGTCCTGGACCTCACCCTGGTTACCAACTGCTGGGATTATGGCATGAACCACCTCTGACTACCCAAATTTAAAACATGAGACAGATTCTCTCTGAATCTGCAGCTCACCAATGCCACTAGCCTGGCTAGCCAGCAAGCTGTCTCCAACTACTTTTCACTGGGTTGCAGCCTGCATTTTTAAAGCCGATTTAAGACCCCCTCCTTAATTTATATACTTTCAAATAAAGCACGTTACCAAAACAGCCATCTCTCTAGCCCCTCTGAGAGGTTTGTTCTCTTGTGGTAGCCACTGTATATTTTTTTTTTCTTCTCTAAGCATGCCTAAGTTTAGGCTCCTAAAATGCTTATTGCTGGTTTTGCTTGTTTCCTTACAAGAGCAAACTGGGTTTCTTGCTCATTTTACAATTTGCAGTTAATTTGGCAAACTGGACAACCTAAAATTTCATTTGCAAGACTTATAACTGTGTTTTGCTTGTTTGGTAGGATTTTTGTTAATTTGGTGCATTTGTTGGTTTGTTTGGGGTTTTTATTGTTATTGTTTTGTTTTGTTTCTTTGTTTGTTTTTGTTTGTTTATTTTTGCCACTGAAGATGAAACTCATCACTTTTAAATGGTGATTTACCACTGAGCTACATCTTCAGCTAATCTTGCATTCTGAATGTTTGCTGAGAAGTTATCTCATATGTGTTTTAAAGGAAACTACAATTACTGTGAACCCAAAATTATCCCCTTTTGCTATACAGTCTAGAAATCTGATGCCCTCTTCTGACCTCTTTAAAAAACAGGCAAATACCTCCAAAAACACATACCTTCAGATTTATCCAACATACTGTCTACTTCATCTCTGTGAAGAAAGGAAAATAAAAAATTAATGCAAGAAATATAGTGGACTGGTAGGCATTTTTCTTACCCACACAAAACTTTAAAAAGAACTTTCTTTTAATTATTTATAATAAATATATAATGTTTGGTTAAGAACAAATGTCATATATATATATATATATACATATATATATACATATATATATATGTATATGTATGTATATATATATATGTATGTATATATATATACATATGTATATGTATGTATATATATATATGTGTATGTATATATATATATATATGTATATATTACATGGTGGAGTATCAAAGTGATCTTGTATCCTTTACTTTTACCAATTCATACATTTACACCCACAGTAGTTTATTCATTACTCTCCCACTCTTGCTGAGACCCTTCTTCTTGCCAGATGGTCCCCCTCTTATTTTCATGATTTTTCTCCTTTTCTTTGTGTGTATATCTTGGAAGATCTCAGGCAGGTGGTCATATTATACTAGTTGCTATGTGTTTGTTATCACAAGGTCTGAAGGACCTCAAGCTGGGCTTGAACTCAACATATAGCAGTGTCTGATTTGTATTGCTATCTTCCTGAATCTACTTCTCCAGTGAAGGTAATACAAACACTACTTATGAAGTAATCTATTGAGCTGGCAAAAAATATTGAAAATGTTACCCCATATCTTCATCTGCTTCTGCTTGAGGCGATATATTCTCATTTTTATCAAATGCTGGGCTCTTTACTGTATTAACAATAGAAAACAGAAACATTTGAAAGGATTCTATATAAGTAATAATTAATAAAGTACTATCGATTTGAATTTATCTGGAAAAACTCTCCATGTAAATTTTTGGAAGAGATTTTAGAAAGGAAATATTTACACCGAGAAAATCCAGGACACAAGGAGATGACAAAACTTAAGGATAATAGGTATCAATGACAAGTAAGTTTTTCAAATTTAGGGACAGTGAATATATTCAACAAAATTATAGAAGAAAACTTCCCTAACCTAAAGAAAGAGTTGCCTATGAATATACAAGTAGCCTACAAAACTCCAAATAGTTTGGACCACAAGAGAAATTTCTTCCATCATATAGAAATCAAAACTCCAAATGCATAATAAAAAAAAAAGAAAAGAAAAAGAAGAATATTAAAAGCACTAAGGGAAAATGGTCAAGTGACTTATAAAGGAAATCCTATCAAAACTATACCTAACTTATCCCCAGAGATTATGAAAGCCATAATATCCAGGGCAGATGTCATACAGACCCTAAGGGAAAAGAAATGCCAGACAAGGCTACTAGACGCATCAAAAAATTTTACAATAGATTGAGAAAACAAGGTATTCTGTGAAAAAAAACGATATCTACACAATATGCTCGAACAAATCCAGCCCATCAAGTGGATAATAATGGGAAAACTCCAATATAAGGAGGGAAATTACACTCTAGAAAAACCAAGAAATTGATCTTGAAGCAAACCTAAAAGAAGAAAGCTACATGAATCACATTCCAACTCTAACAACAAAAATAACAGGAAGCAACAACTACTTTTCCTTAATATCTCATAATATCAGCGGACACAATTCACCAATAAAAAGACATAGAATAACAGACAGGATGTGTAAGCAAGACCAAGCATACTAGAAACAAATCTCAGGGACAAATACAGATATTACCTTAGAGTAAAAGGCTGGAAAACAATTATCCAAGGAAATGTTACAAAGAAACAAGTTGGAGTAGCCATTCTAATATCAAATAAATTCGACTTTCAACCCAAAGTTATCAAAAAAAAAAAAAAAGAGGAGGGACACTTCATATTCATCAATGTTAAAATTTGCCAAAATGAATTCCCAATTCTGAACATTTATACGCCAAATGCAATGTCATCCACACTCATAAAAGAAACTTTAGTAAAGCTCAAAAACACACATGAATAGAGCATTAAAAGAAACCTTGACTAAATTGGTTTTAGAGACCTGCAGAAAAGATTATGCAGCTCTTTTTCCCTTCACCTTGTTCTGAGTATGGAACACCACAGGGAAATTTAAACTTACACCATTCGAACTCCTCAACTGGGGACCCCCCCCCCTTTAACAGAAGCAGGTGGAATGTTTGACCCTCATGTTTCTTTTTCAGAACTCCCACTAGCTCACTTGAAGGACCTACAACTGGTCAGAAAAGATGCCTTGGAAATGTTGAAACACAATAAAAAACTTAAACAAAAACAAAAAAAAACAAAAAACATACGAACCAGAAACCATCTTGGTGCCACATAAATTTCAAACAGGAGTACCTGTCCTGGTCTGGTGCCACCATTCTGGCAAACTTGAACTCAGATCAAAAGGACTTTCCCTGATGATTCTCACAAGCCCTGCTGCCACACCTCCAGCATGTGCCCAGTTCTGGCATCCAGCCTGCCATGGCCCACTGGCCTGGCACTGCTCACACACAGTGGGCACTGCACAGGAACCTCCCTCCCTCCCTCCTCCCAATGGCAAGAGGCTCTTTTGTCTCATTCAATGGGCTTCTGAGGTTCTCAATCTTACATATCCTAAAGCTGTGACCTCATGTTGGCTTTGTTTGGCAGCTGGGCCAGAGGTTTAATTTTCTAACTTATAAGATCAGAACTATGTACTAGAAGGAGTGGGAAATGTGAGACCACAACTTAGAGCGTTTCTCCCTGGAAGGTAAAGCACCTGGACATTCTCCAAGATTGTTTTCCCTGATTTATAAAAATACAGCCAGAAAGAGACTCTATGTTCTCTACAGCCACCAAAAATCCTTTTGGTTTCTGAGCCTTACAGCTAGAGATTAAAAATTGGAGTTTTGACAAGGACATCTGGGCAGAGAAGAACACTCCTCCCATCTCTTCCCAACTCCTCCAAACTCTCCTCCCAACTCATCCCAATTCCTCAGCTAGCTAATAAAAACCTTCTTCTGTCACATCTCAGAGTCATACGCCCCTGCCCTGCACAGTGGAAGGAGTTTGTCCTTAGCTAGCTGATAATAAAAACTCTTGCAGTTTGCATCAGGTGTGGATTTCTCTCAAGTCATTGGGGTGCTGGCCAGCTCATCCCGGGACTTTACTGGACTTGAGAGGAGGTCCATCTTCGGGGTCTTACACATGGAGACCTAATACCAAAACTCTTCAAACTATTATGCAAAATCAAAAGAGAAGGAACACTATTGAATTTGTTCTATGAAGCCAGATTACAATTATATTCAAACCATACAAAAACACAATGAAGAAAGGAAACTTCAGACCATTTTCCCTTATGAATTTCGAAGCAAAAATACTCAATAAAATCACTGCAAACCAAATAAAAGAATACATCAAAACGATCATCCATCATGGTCAAGTAGACTTCATCCCTGTAATGCAGGGATGGTTTAATATATGGAAATTTGTCAACTTAATCCACTATAGAAACAAACTCAAAGACAAAACCAACATGATCACCTCATTAGATGCTGAGAAAGCATTTGACAAAACACAACACCCATTCATAATAAAAGTCCAGGAAAGGTCAGGAATTCAAGGCCCATATCTAAACATAAAAAAAAAATACAATAGACAGCAAACGAGTAGGAAACATTAAACTAAATGAAACAATCTCATTAAAATCAGGGACTAGACAAGGCTGCCCACTTTCTTCATACCTATTGAATATAGTAGTTGAAGTCCTAACCAGAGCAATTAGACAACAAAAGGAAAACAAATGAATACAAATTGGAAAGGAAGAAGTCAAAATATCACTATTTCCAGAATATATGATAGCATGTATCAGTGACCCAAAAATGCACCAGAGAAATCGTAACCATATATATGACTTCAGTGCAGTAGGTGAATATAAAATTAACTCAAACATATCAGTGGCCTTTCTCTACTCAAAGGAAAAAGAGGATGAGAAAGAAATTTGGGAAAACTCACCCTTCACAATACTCACAAATAATATAAAATAGCTTGGTGTGACTCTAACTTAGAAAGTGAAAGATATATATGATAAAAACTTCATGTCTCTGAAGAAAGAAATGAAACAAGATCTCAGAACATGGAAAGAACTCCCATGCTCATGGATTGGAAGGATTAATATAGTAAAAATGGCTGTTCTGCCAAAAGTAGTTTATAGATTCAATATAATCCCCATCAAAATTCCAACTCAATTCTTTACTGAGTTAGAAAGGGCAATTTACAAATTCTCCTGGAATTTGAAAAAAACAAACAAGCAACAACAACAACAACAACAAAAAACCAACAACAACAACAACAACAACAAACAAAAACCTGGTATAGGAAAAACTATTCCCAACAATAAAAGAACCTCTTGTGGAATCACCATGCCTGACCTCAAAGTGCACTACAAAGCAATTGTGATAAACACTACATGGTACAGGTATAGTGGTAGACAGGTAGATAAATGAAATAGAACTGAAGTCAGAGAAATAAACCTTTAGTCACTTGATCTTTGACAAAGGAGCTAAAACCATCTAGTGGAAAGGAGACAGCATTTTCAACAAATGGTGTTGGTTCAATTGGCAGTTCGCATGTAGGAGAATGTAAATTGATCTATTCTCATCCCCTGTGCAATGCTCAAGTCTAAGTCGATCAAGGGACTGCACATAAAACCAGAGACACTGAAACTTATAGAGGAGAAAGTGGGGAATAGCCTGGAATACATGGGCAAAGGGGGGATATTCTTGAAAAAAAATACTACCAATGTCTTGTGCTATAAGATTAAAAATGGACAAATGGGACCTCATAAACTGATAAGGTTATACCCAGAAGTTCAAACTTGTAATAAGGAAACATGCTTCACTTTGTCCATAGCAGCCTTTTGTATAATAACAAGAAGCTGAAATGAACCCAGATGACTCTCTTTAGAGGAATGTATATAGAAAATATGGCACATTTACTTAATGAATTACTACACAGCTATTAAAAACATTGAATTCATGAAATTTTTATACAAATGGATGGATCTGGATGATATCTTCCTAAGAGAGTTAACCCAATCACAAAAAACACACATGATATTCACACATTTATGAGTGGATATTATCCCTGAAGCTCAGAATAACCAAGGTAAAATGTGCAAAACCCATGAAACTGAAGAAGGAAGACCAAAGTGTGGATATGCCGTTCCTTCTTAGAATGGGGAACCAAATTATCATGGAGGGAGTTACAGAGACAAAGATTGGAGCTGAGAATAAAAGAATACAGAGACTGCCTCACTTGGGGATCCATCCCATATACAACCACCAAATCTACTGAAGATGCCAACAAGGGATTGGGTGCAGGAGAATGATATAGTTGTCTCCTGAGAGGATCTGCTAATGCCTGACAAATAAAAAAGTGGATGTTCACAGACATCCTTTGGACTTAGCACAGGGTCCCCAATTATGGAGCTGGAGAAAATACCTAAGGAGCTTAAGGAGTTTGCAGGCCCATAGAAGAAAAAACAACATGAACTAACAAGTACCCCACACTTCCATGGGATTAAACCACCAATCAATGAAAACAAATAATGGGATATATGATTCCAGCTTCTTATGTAGCAGAGGATGGACTAGTCAGGCATCAATGGGAGGAGAGACACTTGTTCCTGTAAAGATCCTATGCCCCAGTATGGGGGAATACCTGGGTTAGGAATTGGTAGATGATGTGTTGGGGAGATGGGGGAGAGGGGAGAGGACAGGAGATTTTTTGGAGTGGAAACTAGAAACGGGGATAATATTTGAAATGTAAATAAGGAAAAGTTATAATAGAAAAAGAAAGGAAATAATTTATTTGCAAGTTTTATGAAATAAATTCATGTTTGGCAAACATATTATACGAACAATGTTCATGTCTTTTCTTGAGGCGAAATCAAGAAAGTTCTTCTCTCTCAACATATGCTGATATAGTTCCAAGAGTAGGTTTATGTGCTGCAAAACCTTGTATATAGGAATAGAGAGATATAGGTAAAATTAGAAATGAAGTATATGTAAACTCTTAACAAAGACTTCTTCCATTTCAGGTGACTAGGTAAAGTCTAATGAACTGCAGGACACAATTAATACTGGAAATGCGATACCTTCCGAAAGAGCCTCCTCTGAAACTTTTATGTCATCGTCCTCATCATCAAAGTCCAAAAGTAATAAGTAACCTTCCTTTGGTATCACCTTCAATTTCTTAAGAGCCATTCTTCTCATAAGAACACAGTAGTCTTCTTAGTTTAAAAAAAAACAATAAAAATAAAAAGGAAAAAAAGAACTTAGTTACCTGATTAAAAATTATCATTTAAAAAATTAAAAATAACAAAAAATCAAATAATAATTTTAGCTCAATGAAAGATCATTTCTTTTTTTACTTAACATGTATATTTTTAATCAATTGCCTTTATCAGAGAGTTCTGTGTACATATTCAATATGGTGATGCATATATATATACACTTACCCGTACCATTTCCTCCGTGTATCCCATTTATCATGTCCCTCTCCCTCACAACTTGTTTTAAAAACTTCTTTAACTCACTTCTTTAAAAACCTCCTTTAGAACCTAAATTATTAGTCTGCAATTTCTCAGTTTAAAAAGAGACAAAAACTGGCCAACCTTCAACCTATGAGTCCTCCCCTCCTCCCAAAAAACGATGAGCAACATCCTTTAACCTTTGAGGTATCTGAATTTTGGTCCTATCTCCCACAGAATATTTTTAAACAAAACATCAGCAATTCTGTTTACCAGTTTATCTCAGTCTAACGTAAACTCACAGTTCTATCCAGAAAGATAAAGAACATGGTAACTGTATATTCATATCAAAAAGATCCACCACTAAGTCTACAAAAAAACATGAACTACCACCACCACCCACACAGAAAGTCCTTATATTGGAGAAATTAGGGATTTGGGGAAGCCGAGGATTTCAAACATCTGAAGATTGTAAGTTCAAGGCCAGGCCAAGCCGGGCCAGCTGAAACTACAAAGATAGATCCCATCCTACAGAAACTAAACTGAGAGAAAAAGCTGAACTTGGTGGTGCAAGTCTTTAATCCCAATACATGGGAGACTGAGACAGAAAGATCTGTGGTCAGAATCCATCCCCAATGACTTATGAATCTCTTACAATTATCTCCTCTTCTTCTTTTCATTCATCTTCCTATGCCATTCTACTGTCTGCAATGTTCATACAGTCTATACCAAAGGAACACACCATAGAGAAGACAATGAGGAGGGAGGAATCCTCAGTGTGTTTCTAAGGGATCCTGAATATCACACAGGACAATCGCCAAGGCATCTCACCAATGGCTCCCTGTTCCCTGACCCACAGTCCTGCAGCTGGTTCTCTGATCCTATCCCCAGGCCCCAAGCTTTTCTCTTCCAAGGGTTCCCAATTCTCTATGGCCCTGACCTGTTCGATCCTCTTCCATGAATACGGTCCTCCACCTTCCATTCACCCTCAGATTCCACAGGAAATGGCGATCAGGAGGCTTTTCCTCACATAGTGGCCTCCTGGGCCTGAGATTCCCCACCCTGTCACACCTCGATTAACTGTCCAACAACCCTGATCAGGGCAGACTATCACTTACAGCTCATCTAAGAGGAGAACACCTTCCAAACCGCACCCTTCTGTGCTTAGCTCCTCAATGGCAAAAAAAAAAAAAAAAAAAAAAAAAAAAAAAAAAAAAAAAAACCGTTGTCAGGGGCCACTCCCAGACAGAAGCCTCAGAGGATCCTTTGTGATGCCAGCTGGAGCAAATAGGTCTCACCAAAGGACTGTGCTGATTGGCTGAATACACCCTGCGCATGCGTTCACGGAATACCAAGTACTTTGAAGGGAGTTTTTAGAAGGTGGGAGTAATCTACTGGCTTTAAGACAAATGATTTCCAGTTTGTTGGTTGACAAGTGCTTACAAACTTGAAAATCCAGAACAAATATGTAACATATGAAATACAGCAAATGGCTCTACTTAATTTCAGCTGTAGAGGCTCTTGTAAGCATTTTTGGTTTTTTATTTATTTATGTGCATAAACATTTAATAATGTGGACTTCTGCATGTACACACGCACACCAGAAGAGTCTATGCTGCCCTAAGAGTTCAGAAGGGAACATGCAGATTTCCTACAACCCCTGGTACTCTCCTTTCTCTACTTTCCTAGTCCTCAGCTTGATAGAAGAGTGTGCTATGCAGTGCAGGCCCTCTCTCTCTCACTTATGTGCTTGGCCACTCAGGCCCACTCTCTCACTTAGGAGTTAGGCTGGGCAGGTCCTCTCTCTCTCTCTCTCTCTCTCTCTCTCTCTCTCTCTCTCTCTCTCTCTCTCTCTCTCTCTCTCTCTTAGGTGCTAGGCTTCACATGTCCTCTCTCTCTCTTATGTGCTAGACTGCCCAGGGCCCTTCTCTCTCTTATGTGCTAGGCTTCCCAGGACCTCTCTCTCACTTAGATGTTAGTCCTTGCAGGCCCTCTTTTTCACTTATGTGCTAGGCTGGGCAGGGCCTCTCTCTCACTTATATGCTTGGCTGCACAGGTCCCCTCTCTCACTTATGTGCTAGGCTGAGCAGCCCCTCTCTCTCACTTATGCCTCTGTTGCCTACAGACGCTGCAAGAGAGCACTGTTTCTCTGAAACTGTGATTGTGCATATGTTATGAGCCACAATGTGGGTGCTTTGTGCCTGGTCCTCTGCATAGAATAGGTGCTTTTATTATTATTATTATTATTATTATTATTATTATTATTATTATTATTATTATTATTATTAAATTTCAAGACAGGGTTTTTCAGTGTAGCACTGTCTGTCCTGGAACTTACACCAGGCTGATTTTGAACTCAAAAATCCTTGTCCTCTGCCTCCCAAGTGCTGTGATTGAAGGCATGAACCACCACTGCCTAACCAAAAGTTGCCCTTAACAGCTAGTTTTTCCATTTTTTCAACTAGTCTAGTGTGTATTTCATGTACCCAAGAGCATTCCGCCCATTAACTTGCATGTTTTCCTACTTGTGCATTAGATTTCCAAGGCTGGTTTGGTGGAAAGAAATGAAAGGAAGTAGTTAGACACTTTAATAATAATAATAATAATAATAATAATAATAATAATAATAATAATAGAAACATTTTAATGTGTTTAAGTCTATCATTTTTAAAATGTATGAGTCCTCTTTTTATGGGTTCACCTTCATGAAAGAAGGGGTCATCAGATCACTTTATATATGGCAGTAAGCCACCATGTTGTTGCTGGGAATTGAACTCAGGAACTGTAACATAATAGCCCGTTCTCATAACTGCTGAGCAATCCCACCAGTTCTAGAAATATATTTTGATTTAATTTTTATTGCATTATGATAAGAAAATATATATAATTTCAATTTATCTGAATTTGTTAACATCTAAAAACATATTTTGAGTAAACAGACTTACATCACATTCTTCTTTTTATTTTGTACCCCAACTCCTCCAGCTGATGCCCACTCAAAACCTATCAAACCTTCCATTTTTTATCATATTCCTTAATATTTATAAAATATTGTAACAATAAAAATGAATATTAAAAATGTTGTTTGATAGAAACAACAATCAATTTATATATTTGTCTGCAGCAATACTGAAAATACTATTTTCTCATAAATTTTAAATAACTCCAAATATATTAACTGTATGATATATTAAAATAATATATCACTATTAGTTTTTTTGGTGAACATAAATAGTCTTTTGGTTTGTTTGTTGTTTGTTTGTTTGTTTGTTTGTTGTGTTTTTAGGAGATCTTAAAATTCTTGACTTACAGATTATGCTAACAGGACCCTGAAGTTGTCTTGTGTGAGGATAGTCCAGTGACTGGCAAATACAGAAGTGGATGCTCACAATCATCTATTGGATGGAACACAGGACTCCCAATGGAGGAGCTAGAGAAAGTACCCAAGGAACTGAGATGGTTTGAAACCCTAAATAAGAACAACAATATTAACTAACCAGTACCTCCAGAGCTCATGTCTCTAGTTGAATGTGTAGCAGGAGATGGCCTGGTAGGCCATTTGTGGGGGGAGAGGCCTATGGTTTTGTGAAGGTTATATGCCTCAGCTCAGGGTACTGCTAGGGAATGTAGGTGGGAGTAGGTATGTTGGGGATCAAGGAGAGGTAAGTGGGGAGGCGGGAGGGGACTTTTGGAATGTAAACAAAGAAAGTATATAATAATTGTAAAATTAAAAAAAAATCTTGGCTTACTGTGATACAAAAAAAAAAAGAAAAGAAAAAAAGAAGAACAATTTATGGACACTGGATTTCATTGTAATAAGGCTGTACTTGAATGTCCCTCACATCACCAAAGTATTTTACCTCCATAGTACTAAGGGTAGAGTTGACATATCTGCTGTGGCAAGGAATGAACTGTAGGCATGATTTTTGGATACTAATTTCCTGCTATGTTCAAAGCTATTTGATTTGAGTGATTGTTGTCATTCTCAGGCCACATGTAACAGGGTACATTCACTTATGGAATGGGTGTTTATTAAGATGGTCTATCCATGAAGTCATTGATCAACTGTTTCAATGAAGAATTGTTCTGCTTGGAGAGTGTCACAGAAGTTAGTTGATGATAGAATTCAGTTTTATTGGATGTGATGTTTTTTCAAAAGCATTCACCTTAGAATAATAGTAACTTATAAAGTCCTCTTCAGAATTTATACAATAATAATAAATATCAAGCAAAGCCTTTAGTCTCACTCTTTGCTGTTCTCTTATAAGCCACCTCCCAAATTAATTGTCTACATTTATTTTGGTTTATAAAGAGTTTTGAAAAATTTAAGCTGTTCTGAAAACCATAGTATAGTGTAAAAATATCAAATAAACAATCCTACTAATACAGAGGCTGAGATAGGGGAACCATGTTTTCAAGACCATTATGTGGCACACAGCAATACAGTGTTATGTATAAACAAGAAGAAAGACTATATGGATTATACAATATTGGACTTATTAATCCTATTTACCAAATTAGGAACAACATAATGAAAAACGGACAATTTCTAATTCCTCATATTTTGAATTTCATTCAATTAGGTTATGATGGTAATATTAATTTTCATATTAATAGATATTAAGGTAAAGTGATTGTTACTTTCTATTAGTTTTATTCTTAGAGGTGGAAGCATGTTTTTGTGGATTTGTTGTAAGATTACTTTCTTGTTTCTTCTATGGTGTAGTTTCACTCCTTGTGTTGTTGTATTCCACCTATTATTCTTTGTAGGGCTGGATTTAAGGAAAGATTATGTGTAAAATTGGCTTTGTCGTTGTATATATTGTTTTCTCCGTCTATGGTGATTGAGAGTTTTGTTAGGTATAGGAGCCTAGGCTGGCATTCATGTTCTCTAGAGGTGGAATAGATGCTGGGATTAATATCTTTTTTATGAAAATACATCCATGAGTTGAGAGAGGAGGACTTCCACTGGCCTTTGTACCCTAGTGCCATGTTCTAGGTGCTGCTAGTGAATGGGGAAATAAGTGACACCCCAGTGACAACAGAAACCACCTCTTTCAGAATCCAACCTAAGAATGTCAGGCAGAGTTTATTTTGGCTGACTCATGGTAAACAGATCTTATATAGAGAGGTTGGGACTCATGTATCACTTCAGAAAATGCTTTTAAGTTTAGTCTTATATATTTTACAGAGAAGGAAAAGAGAGAAATAACTTCATGAAGGATAACACCCAAGAAAGCAAATGATCAAGGCAGCTTTATAGCAACACACAAATCTGCCCAACAGTAGTGTTTACGAGTGGTTTGTTGGTGTTAAAAAGCCATGGAGGCTACTGGACCATAGAGGGGCTGGAGAAAGTCAGATTGCTTTTTGTTATTGTTTTATTTTATTTTAACATTTCCCTTTTGAATTCAGGCAGTCTCATTTTAGATTTTTCCTGCTGCTAAGACCACTAGTGTTCTCTGGTACATTCAACCTTACTTATCTCCAGGCGACTAGACTTGTCAGGATCAGAGTGGAAACTGGATATTTTACAACCAATTATCTGGTCCACTTGCCTACCTCTGGTTATCCCAGTTTCTCCACCTAAATTCGTTACTGATAATTTCCTCAGTATGCAGCCTGCCATGATTCACAGACAGGTACAACAACTGCTTCTGACTCAGTATTAAATTCAAGTCCTTTCTCTTCTTCAGGAATGTTAATATTTGACGATATACAAATTTATTTATCTGAGGTAGAATGGGCTATGCTAACCCATGGAAGAAGACACTCTACAGTGTTGTAATGCTGGCCATCTACAAGCTAACCACCTGACTAGTTTAACTGGTTAACTATAACTCCTTTCCTTTGTGTATACATTGTGTAACCTGGACTGTAACAGTGAAAAATATACTCTGGGAGATATTGCCTTTTGGATTATAATTGATTTAGATTGCTTCCTCACTGTTGAATCAGGAACTGCTACAGAAAAATAAAATATTTTCTATGTTATTTTTTGTTTTGGGGTTGTTTGTTTTCTTTGTTTTTTTAACATACAAGTTCTCTGCATAACCCTGGCTGTCCTCAAGATCAATCTGTACAGCAGGTTTACCACAAACTCACCTGCCTTTCTGTCCCAAGTTCTGGGTTTAAAACACACACCACCACCATCCAGCTCAGCGTGAAAGTTCTTAATTTTAGTGAGGATCAATTATTTCTCTTAGAATGAATATTTCTTCCATGAAATCTAGCACTCTTAACTCTCTTAATCATACATATACTCCAATTTTCCTAAATTTTTTTTGTTCTTACCTGCCCTTGTGAATTATTTTACATACAGTATGAAGTTGAGATTGAGTGTGAGGCTGACTCTTTTACCTATTATGTGTCACTGCTCTCGGGTGAAACAAAACATACAGCACAAATTATATATATGCATAATTTTATAAAACTATGGTGTATATATTATATATAATTTATTTTATATGTAATATATTTTATCATTTATAATATTTTGTTATATAATATACTTTAAATGTAGTTTAAATATACTTTAAAGTGAATTACAGGGTGTGATCCAACAATAGCTGTCTACCAACTGATATTCTAAGAACCTCATAGTTATTCAGTTAATGAGGTGGATTGTCTCAGGTAGTCTCCAGTGTATTATGGAATACTGAAAATGGCTTGTATTGACAGTGAATAAATGGGCTTCCCAATGAGGGCAAACAGGCAAAGAAAACAAACTTTCTTCTTCCATGTCTTTCATATAGGTTGCAGAACATTTATATAAGTGTGTGCCAGGTTTAAAGTGACTTTTCCCACTTGAAAGATTCAGATTCAAAATGGATCTTGCCATCTCAAATTATTAAGAAAAAAATCCATTAATGTCTTGCCCAGTCAGTTGGATTTTAGTTAATTCTTGATGCAGTAAAGTTCAAACCCAAGAACACTCATCACATTGTCCAATTGGCTCCCCATCATTTATTGACATTTATAGCCTTCCTTCATTGAATTGCTTGTGTGTTTTGTTAAAAGTTACTTGGCAATTTCTATACATATGTCCAGACTGAGCTGATTGACTTTTTGTTGTTATTATTTAACTCTTAAACAATTATAGATAAGCCCTCATATCTATTATACAATATTTTTCTATTTTATTCATTCTTGTTATTCTTTGCATTGTGAAGAAAGAGATGGCTCAATTCTTAAACAGTACATGTTAAACTTCCCGTTCTGTTTATAGCACCAAATATAGTTTAACAAAAAAACTGTCTAATGTCAGGCAGTGTGGGAACAGGTCTTCAATCCCAGCATTTGGGGGGTGGGGGCATAGGCAGGCGAATTTCTGAGTTTGAGGCCACCTTGGTCTACAGAGTGGGTTTTTGGAAAGCCAGGGGTAAACAAACAAACTTTGTCTAGAAAACAAAACAAAACAAAACAAAACAAAAGAACAAAAAAAAAAACAAGAATAAAAACCTACTTGTGTCTCTAAGTCTTCTGGTCTCTTTGGATTCTGAATACATATCACACACAAACACACACACACATGCACCCTCACACACAGAAAAACACCGTTCAGATTTTAAAATACATTATCTGACTCACTAAGAAATAAAACTACATCTGTGTTCCTGTTGCCAGAAAACCTTTAATCATAATACAAATTTAGTTGAACATGAATGATTTTATACAGGAGAGAATCCTGTTTAACTGTATTGAATGTGGGAGACCATTCCTTCAAAAATGTCACCTCATTAAGCACCAGCTGACCCACATTGCTGACCATCCCTATACATGTAACCTGTGTGAGAAAATGTTTAACAGATGATCAAGGCTTCTCAGACACCAGAATGTACTTAGTCAGAAAACTCAGACAGAATGGCCAAGCTAAGGAAAAATAGCATATTGCAGAGACAGAATGTAAAGAAGGTTTAAAATCTAGAAAATTTGGGAGAGTTATGTTTCATATCATAAAAAAAGATACAATAGAATTCTACGTTGTTTCCCACTGTCTTTCATTATCTGTGTTATCACACATTTTTTTTTGTATTAGTAATAAAAGAAATGAGTATTTGTTTGACATTTGTATCCATACCTATGTTTTTGTTAGACATCTGTGTCCATAGCAATGTTTTCTTAGACACTATCCTCTGGTTTCAGGTACCATGGACTATGATTTAATTCTTCACTTTTCTCAGAAGAGATGTAAAATGCTATTATGGCCCTTGAAGTCAGAAAGAATTAATATTCATGGCATAGTTTCAGTGGCTATAATGTTGACCGTCATAGAATACCAAAACAAAGATTCAGGTAAATTTATGAACAAGATGATAAGACTGTGTCTTCCTTCAGTGTAAGCATGGTAGTTGTCACCTCAGTTTCTCCCTTGACATTGTCTATTTTCAAGGAAGCTTGGGGAACACAAGAAGACCTGAAAGCCAGCACAAACCTAAGAAAGTTGTAAGCATTTGAAGTCCACTTACAGATCTCACTGTCCATACTAGTTATCCATCTCTGTGGAAGTAAAAGAGAGCAGTAAAGTGACTTTGATTATTTTGGCTTTTATTACACACACTGGAATTTTTAAATGATTGCATACCACTCCTGTGCCTAAAGGGATGTACAATTTGTGATTTCTTAATTTTAAATGAGTATAGCAGTTTTCTCTATAGAAAAGTTTGAGCATTAATTTATTGATAAGGTCAGTGCATGGGAGCTTCTGTACCCTCTCCAACATGGTATGCATCTGATACTCGAGGGTCTCATCCACTAGTAGTCTGGCAGAGAAACACATGTGGCTTATACATTTGGTCCCAATTAGAAGCAGGGTAGATTGAATCCCAGGTTTATGTTGAAATAACAACTGCTTGGTCAGGAGGATACTTTTTAAGATGGCCGTGTAGTCAGAGAAGTGAATCCTGGCTTGTGAGTTCATGAAAGACAAATTATATTTTGCTAGCTACTTTAAGCAACATAGTAGGTTCACACACCAAGACACACAGACACAGACACAAACACCAATACGAATTCACTGTAGGATCTCAGATAATAAAATTCTCCTTAATAATAATTGTTGAGATGAGTTTTCTCTAACACCAGAAAATAATCTGTCCTGGAGCTGATTTTTTAAATTAGTTAATCAATCAACATCCCAAACCTAGTATTCCTTCTCTTCTCTGCTCCCTGACTTCTCCTCCACTCCTGCTACCCCAATCCACTCTTCCTCAATTTTTCTTCAGAAAAGAGATCTTCCATGATAACTTCTAGTTTTGGCTATTGTAGTTGCACATCCACTCATATTGATGATAGACAAGGCCTGGCAGAATTTCATTCCATTGGCTATGGAAATAGAGCTAAGTAGAAGACAGGCTATGTGAACAAATCTTAACAAAAATTTACTCTCATTAACCATAAAGTCTTTTTTATTTCTCTTTTTATTAATTAGGTATTTTCCTCGTTTACATTTCCAATGCTATCCCAAAAGTTGCCCATACCATCCCCCCACTCCCCTACCCACCCACTCCCCCTTTTTGGCCCTGGCGTCCCCCTGTACTGGAGCATATAAAGTTTGCAAGTCCAAAGGGCCTCTCTTTCCTGTGATGGCTCACTAGGCCATCTTTTGATACATATGCAGCTAGAGACAAGAGCTCTGGGGTACTGATTATTTCATATTGTTGTTCCACCTATAGGGTTGCAGTTCCCTTTAGCCCCTTGGGTACTTTCTCTAGCTCCTGCATTGGGGGCCGTTTGACCCATTCCAATAGGTAACTGTGAGCATCCACTTCTGTGTTTGCTAGGCCTCGGCATAGTCTCACAAGAGACAGCTATATCTGGATCCTTTCAGCAAAATCTTGCTAGTGTATGCAATGGTGTCAGCGTTTGGAAGCTAATTATGGGATGTATCCCTGGATATGGCAATCACTAGATGCTCCATCTTTTCGTCACAGCTCCAAATTTTGTCTCTGTAACTCCTTCCATGGGTGTTTTGTTAACTATATTACAAGTACAGCTTTACATTTTTCTCTTTAATATTTTTACATTTTCTACATCTTCCAAGCCTGGTGGACAAAGTGCTCTTTTAGTCAAATTGTATTAATTCATACCAATATTGTCCAGGGAAGTTTCTTGGTAAGCCCTTTAGAGCATCAGTTTCTTGCTTTCAGCTCTTCCTTCATCATGAGGAATAAAGTATAAACACAGTACATAGCCACAGTTTCTGTCATCGATGAGGACTTGGTCTGTGAAAGATACTATGCAGATTCTTAGCCTCTGAACTTGGCAATGGTTTACAGATGCTGATGTGAGCAAAATGAGGAACTAAAGGACAACTTTGTTAGGTCTCAGGTCTTCTTGTGCACACTGTTAACAGATAATAATATGGGGAATGAGATCTAGTTTTTTAGTGCAGAGTCATTTGCCCCTGGTCAATATTAAAAGTTTTAAACATTTCTTGAATATCATCTACTGAAATTGAATAAATTTTAAATTTAAATTATGTAATTATAACAAAAAGAAAAACAACAGCAATTAATAATAATAATAATAATAATAATAATAATAATAATAATAATAATAATAAACAATAATACAGTGAGACTGATGAGCCTTCAGTGACAGGACTTGAGTGTTTATGATAGAATTTGAGTCAGACATTGTGTACTCACACATTAATTATGAGGATCTTGCTTAATTTTGTGTACATAGAACTGGATTATCACATGGATCTTTTCCCCCTCTTATATTCTGAGCATGTGAAGAAAAGTGATGTTTCTCTTTCTTATACAATTAAACAGATTCCATAAAAGCTTATCTTCTCCCACTTCTAAATAAGCATTTTCATTTAATTTATTGGCATGTTGTATGCTTTAACTGTTTGGTAGTTGTCTGTTAATTTTTGGTTTATCTTACATATAAAGCAAGTTTGATAAAAATTTGGTACGGAATTTTATGCATTTTATAATTGTAAAAATATTATTTTCACTCAACTCAAAGTGCTCTGTGGTTATAAATTGGCCTCTCAGTTAGTAATACACAACACAAATTCAATTCCACTTAACCCTTCTGAAAATGAACTTGCATGGTATTGTCTGATTTGAAGCTAATAAATCTATTTAACTAAACCAGAGACATTTGTGTTAGGAAGGAAACTACTACTGTCTGTAGTTTAGAAAATGGAAAAGTTACTTCTACAGTAAAAGAAAGAAAGGAGGGCCTGCCTTCAGCAATTGTGGGAAGTCTGTGTTGCATGTGCATTTTTCAGTTCAGCAGCATCTAGGGCACTCAGAATACACAGAGGTTTCTTCATATGTGGCGAGAAAAACCAAATCTACAGGAATCCCAGGCAAGTGCTTCAAGCGAAGTCTTAGTCGTGCGAAAGTAGATGTAAAACCTCCCTTCTGCATGGGAGGTTTGTAGGAAACAAACAAGCTCCAAATCCTATAAATGTAGTCTCTCTGAAACTTCCAGTAGGAGGTCTGCTTGTTTTTATATGATTTTATACATTTTAATGTACTTACATTATGGGTACATGTGTTTGATTAAGTACATATGTGTGTAACTGTGCACAAACCACTGCACATGTGTAGAGATTGCAGGACAGTGTGGAAGAGACAATCCTCTTCTTCTACCATGTATATTATTTCAGAGATGAAGTTCAGGTACGCGGTCTTGAGTGGCTAGTAACCTTACTTGAGTGGCTAGTGGGCCACCTCATACATTCCTTGAGCTTTAATTCTTTACATCCTCTGAAGATTGCCTGTTCATTCATCATGTCAAAACCCACAGAGACTATGAAGGTGGTCATGCTGCAAACCAGCATGAGTATAGAAAATGAAGCAACCAAAGTTTAAATGAGCCATTGATATTTCTTATCATCCTATCACTCCCATAGGTCGAAGTGGTTAAAACTCTCACCCAAGGCCTTCTACTATCAGTTGCATTGAACTAAAAGTGTCTGTAGCAGTATCTGTATGCACAGCGCCTGCAAGGTCTGAGATAGAAAGAGCCCAAGCAATGAGAGGGAAGGGCGTGCATGCCACTATCTTTATCTCAGAAGTTATTTCTAGTTTGTAGCTTGGAAAGGAAAACATTCAAATTTCCACTAGGGTATCACTGGGTATGCAAACCATGCTTAAATCTAAGTCTCTAGGTCAGCATTGCCTGGCAAATGAAAATCAAACTGGATAATAATCTTGGAGGTCCGTTATATAATAAGGTATTGGCAGGGTTCTTTAAAGAATACCTTAAGGGTCCTTTGTTTATATATTATGGTTTGCAGTTTTTTTTTTATGGGATTTCTGAGTGTTTGTGAACATATATGTCTCTGTGTCTACATGTATATTTCTTGTGCTTTTTCTTTGCCTCTTTTTCATTATGTTTGCTTTGTTCTGTTCTGGTTCATTTGTTTATTTTGTATCTTAATCTTCATTATTATTGTCATTAGTATCATTAATAGTATCATTATTATTTAGATGCCTGTTTGTATTTTAATAAAGGGAGAAAGAAAAAGTGTGAATTTGGGTGGGTCGAGAAGTGGAGAGGTTGTAGAAGGATTTGGGGGGACAGTAATCTGAATCTATTGAATGAAAAACTGTATTTTCAATGAAAAGTGTCTTCCCAGAAATTTTGATCTTACTATTAGTACAAAGGAATCAAAAACTTATTTTTTAAAGAATCATATTGTATACAGAGGAAAAAAATGAGAGCTTTTCCAACTGAGAAATGTTTCATTTTGCAAGTATGGTAAGGACCCTAGAGGTAATAATCAAGAACACAGAGCACAACACAAAGCAGAAAAAAGTAAAAAGCACACACAAATATACAGGCAGGAATCAAATTAGTCAATTTATTGACCTTTTTAATGGAGCACAAATCCTCATCCCTTCTCCATTCGGACAAAACAGATTTGCTGTTGTCTCCAATGACTTTGAGTAGGAATTCATCCAGTAACCTTTCTCATCTATTTCATTAGAGCTGACTCATCCCTGCCAAGATTCCAGGACAGAAAAAATAGACTCCATCATCCACTTGGGTATGTGTGTTTCCAAGTTCCTTCATATATATTCTTCCTTATGCTTGGTGAACCCCTACATTAAATTATTTTTTCCTACCTCATAACTATAATTTCCTACTGTTATAAATCCTAACATACATACCTGACATAAAGATAGTCTTAGACAACTCCAGATGATCACATGATTAGACAACTAAAATAGATCACATCTATCCTAGTACAGTTCTGGAAGGCAGAAAGTGTAAAAATCAAGGAGCTGGCTAGTCTTACTAGTATTTCCTGGCACTGTGAATGGCAACCTATAAGTTCTAAGTCCTTGTGACACTTTCATGGGAGTTGTCTAGGACTATCTTTATGTCAGGTATTTATGTTAGGATTTATAACAGTAGGAAATTACAGTTATGAAGTAGGAAAAAATAATTCTATGTAAGGGCTCACCAAGCATGAGGAAGAATATATATGAAGGAACTGTAGCATTAGAAAGGTTGAGAACCACTCTCTGGATGCTTGAAAACAGAAAGCATAATGGAGTCATAGGCTGGTCTTGGCATCAGTCTGATATCTGCTTCAGACTAATATCTTGCTTCCTTTTGTTTCTTGTGACCATGAGGGGAATAACCTAGATAGTATAGTCAAAGGACCAATCTGAGGACATGTTCAGAATCCATTTTGTGAAAACATGTGCTGTTGTATCATTTGGACAGGGCTGTCTTTGGAACCAGTGCATGCACATGAGTGCTTTGGTGCTTTGCTTTCTTTCTTTCTTTCTTTCTTTCTTTCTTTCTTTCTTTCTTTCTTTCTTTCTTTCTTTCTTTCTTTCTTTCTTTCTTTCTTTCTTTCTTTCTTACTTTCTTTCTTTCTTTCTTACTATCTTTCTTTCTTTCTTATTTTTTTTTGAGGCAGGTTTTCTCTGTGTAGGCCTGGCTGTTGTAGAACTCATTCTGAAAACCTGGTTGGCCTTGAACTCATAAATTTGCCTGCCTCAGCCTACCAAGTCCAGGGAATAAAGGCTTGCAACACCACACCCAGCTTCTTTGATTTTTTTTATTCTGCTATTAACTTATTGTTCCCAAGGTTTTTTATTTTATTATTTTATTTTATTAGATATTTTCTATATTGACATTTTAAATGTTATCCCATTTCAAGTTTTCCCCTCTAAAAACCCAATAACATGTCCCTCCTCCCCCTACTGACCAACCTAAGCACTCCTGCTTCCCTGTCATGCCATTCCCTTACACTGAGCTATAGAGTCTCTCAGGACCAGGATCCCCTCCTCTCACTGTGTCCAACTAGGCCATCATTTGCTACATATTCGGTGGCAGCGATGGGCCCCTCACTTTGCATTATTTGGTTGGTCTTTTTTTTTTAATTACATATATTTTAACTTACATTTCAAATGTTGTATTCTTTCCCAGTTTCCCACTCATCCAGAAACCCCCTATCACATCCCCTGTCCCCCTGCTTCAATGAGGGTGTTCCTTCACCTGTGCACCCTCTCCCACCTCACAGTGTGGTGGCTAACAAGTTTATATCTCTGTATCCTTATCATTCAACACCATATTGGGGATCCTGCAGCTTATAGGGAAAAGATGTCCAGATTCTGAGAACTGCAGGGTACCATCCAATACATCAATCTCAAGCCACATGTGGGTACATCTTCCTAAAAAACGTGTCGTCCTGTTAATAGCTTTCAGTTGGATCTTTAAGTACCTCAGCCAAGATTGAGGTGACTGCTCCCTGCATAATCACTGCCCACTTCATTTTGGGGAGCATCTGTGCCAGGAAGTCAGGGTAGATATCCACATAGTTGATGCGGATTTCAGTGGCCTGAAGGCACAGATGGAAGTCATGCATGTCCAAGCCTTACACATTTGAGCTTAGGAGATAGTATGTGAGCAGTTTCATGTTGTCATTTTAGATTTCTGCATAGGACATATTGTCTTTCATTAATTTTGGGATTTATTTACATTTTAAATGATAGCTCCTTTCCCATTTTCCATTCAACAAATCCCCAACCCATCCACCATCTCCTCCCTTCCCTTTGAAAAAAGGCTTAGTTTGTATTATATTTCTATATTGCACTCCATCACTGAGTGAAATCAAGACAGGACACATGTAGGAGTATAGGCAGGGTACATGGAGAAAGGCTGCTTATTGGATTGCTTTCTCAGCACAGTTTTCTCAGCTTTTTTTCTTACAAAATTTAAAAGCTTTTTTTTTAACTTTTATTTTAATAACATACCCACAAACACACACACCCACACACACCCACACACACACACACACACACACAAGACATAAGATCACTAAAGAACAAGCGAAATGATTGTAAAGCAATGTCCTAAATGTATTTCATTATCTCCAGTGCCACATTTATAAGTCAATTCTAGAGGCCTTATGTCTAATCATATTTGGCAAATGGATATAACACATTATGCAGAATTTGGAAAACTAAAATATGAACATGTTTGTATCGATACTTGTTCAGGATTTCTTTTTGCTTTTTTCTGCTTCTCTGCATAAAGGAAAGTTTTCTAAAAACGTAATTGATCATTGCCCACAAGCATTTAATGCAATAGGATTGCCTAAACATATCAAAACAGATAATAGGCCATCCTATTCTAGTAAAAATTTTATTTCATTCTTTAAGGAATTTGGAATCAAACATAAAACTTGAATTCCTTATAAGCCCATGGCAAACGGAATAGTTCAATGTGCTCATCATATCTTAAAGAATTGGACTTTTATGACAAAACAGTGGCAGTTATATCCCCCAAGGTCACCAAAGGCGCATCTTGCCTTTACTTTATTTGATCTAAATTTTTTGCAAACTGATATTAAAGGTCAGTCTGCAGCAGATCACCACTGGCATCCAGTTACTTCTAATTCTTATGCATTGATAAAATGAAAGGACACACTAACTAAGGAATGTAAGGGTCCAGATCCGATTCGAATCTGGGGAAGGGGCTGGGTTTGCGTTTTTTCATAAGAACATGGAGCACAGAGGCTGCCCAAGAGATTAATTTGTTAGTTGAACACAGATCCTGAATCTTCTTATAATTATCACTCTGAGAACTAAAATTCCTCTTTTGCATAGAATTTAGTTGGGGACTCAGCCTCCCAGAAAAGCTGTTTTCTTGCTACTCTCAGAGCTTTGCAATTTGCAACTGAATAAAGTATCTGGACTTCCCCAAAAGAAGCTTTGCATTGCTACTTTCTCATTGTCTGGGTCTCTTTTTCTTAAGCAGGTCAATCAACATCCTCCAATCAGACTGCAGGGGGAGTGCATCCCTGCAAACAAAGGCTTAAGGTGGCAACTGCTATTTTCATTCTAAAGACATTCTACCATGCATTTTGGCTTTAGGTCTGATTTGAAAAATAGGTTTATTAGAAGGGCTAGGAAGGCAGATATTTCAAATATTAGAAGAGATTGGTTTTTATTCTGATAGATGGTCTTAGTCCCTTTGCTGGTCTCTGGTTCTCCATCCTTGCTGTTTTTGCAAGCTCCCCTAATTTCCTCAGGCTGTGGAAATAACAGAGATGAGGAGGATGACCTCCAGCTCCTAATATAGCCTAAAAGCCACAAATTGTGATGTTACCAGTGGTATAATTCTTGTTGAGGCCTTGCTAAATCTGCTGTTGGCAATACTCCTTTAGGAGATGCACAGTACTGAGAACTGTGCATACTGATTCGTGATGATATGAATACAGTATGGGTACAGCTTCGGTGCAGAAATTTACTGTATAATATCATGGGTATTCAGTGTTCTTTGTCTAATATCCACGTAGCAGTGAGTGCATACCATGTGTGTTCTTGTCTTAGGGAGAGATGTTCCACATGTATCTGTTAAATCCATTTGGTCCATGACTTCTATAAGTTTTACAGTGTCTCTGAGTTGAATGGTAGGGATATAAAGTAGGGAAAGAATTTGTTCAACCCATATTACATGAAAAAAATTAAATTAATATATACTTTTTAAATCCAAAAAGCATGCCTATAGACCCATCTAATGTAGGGAGATCCTATTTGATGTTTCCTCTTCGTAGGTGACTCTAGATTTTCACAAGTTGGCATAAGATTACTAGCACACTCAGATTAACATAAACGCATTTTCAGTCATGTCTAAAACCATCACACCAATCGACCGAGATATTATCTGTACATTCCATGGGCTAAATGTCAGAAACATGTGTGTTTTACAGTGTGTCTCAGCTTTAAAGTGTAAATCCTGAAAGGAGGGCCATGGTCAACTTCCTACTTCCTGCTTCTAGGCCACTATTTGCTGCTCTGTGGCACTACAAAGGCTTCTTTGTTAATCAGGTACCACTGTGCCATAGATATCTTGAAGTGACAGAGTGTACAAGCATCCATGGGACCTAGATGCTGATGAGAACACTCTTACACCATCTCCTGCCTTCACAACATACTTATTAAGATGGTGAAATATTGGGAAAGTCATGGTAGAACAAATTCTTTAAAGCCCAGTGCTGTTCTCAACAGTCATCTCCTGATTTTCTATATGGACCTCATATGTTACACTTTGAAGTCAACCCACAATCTCATGTTTCTTGTGCAAGTCATTAGAGTGTCAATTAAATCTAGACTTTGGGAATATATCAATAAGTCTGCATTATCTTCATATTCCCTGCCCTTAATTATGGTAACCTTGCCAAGAATAGATGTCTCACCATTCTCACTGACAGTTTACCTGGTAAATAGATAGTTGAGAAAAAGACATTCTTCTAAGGCCCAAATAGCCTAGTTAATCAGTATATGAGAAGCAGGGCTGACATCACTCAGCACAAAAGCTAAAGAGAGTCTCTTGTTTTGTAGAGAACTGAGAGAACAGCAGGGACAGGGGCCTTAATGATAGTCAGTCCAGACCTGGAGGCTGGGTCTAATAGCATCCAAAGGAATACAGGCCAATTTCCTCCAGCTTCCTGGAGGAGCACTGTTTCTCTTCAAAATGTGACAGGGATGGCACCCACAAGGGGGAAGAATGCAGTGTGTTCTAGACTTATTTTGAGCCATCAGGGTAATGATCCTCCCACATTTCCCTTGCTATTACAAATGATCAACCTCAATAGGGGTCATGTAAGCTCTGCTGACACCAGAATCTCTAATTGCAAAACCCTTACAGGAAAGACCAGTTTTCCTCCACTCTAAGGATAAAAAGCAAGGATTGGGCTCATATGGCTAAGCATTTTCTGACTAGCTTTGAGAGAACAGCGTGGTCCAAGGCCCAGATTTCAGATTTGGTGATTACTGACAGTTTAAAAATAAGTACCTGTAACGTTTGCTCTGTGGTACTGAAAAATATTGTCCCCAAATGTATGAACACAAAACGGTGAGCATGTAGCCTAAGGAGCAACATTTCCCTGATTTAACACCAGGCACTTGGCATTCATTCTATACACAGAAATACCCCCCGAGTCTCCAGACCACCCTCCTCAACTGTACATTACAAGCATTACAAGTTTTTGTTATAGCCCATAAGATACAAGTCTTCAAGAAAACACAATCAGACACAAGGCAGAAACAAGAACTCATGTATTGATCAAATTGCATTATCAATAAAAAAATGTCAGCAATGGGTTGACATTGCTTAGTGTCTGCATAAAATTGGTATAAATGGACCTAAAAGTTCTGTAACAGTTCAGGAGTACAAGAAAAACAAGATTATAATTTCTTAGTAATAAAGAGAGAAACACTTTCTGTTAAAGTATTCAAAACCCTGTCTAAGGTAGATTTGTCACTCAATGGTAGTATTTGATTTGTAACTTCAAAAGCTGACCCGTCCAGCAGGTCCAGTTATTCGAGGGTCTCGAGAGGACTTTCTCCTAAGAAATAAATGGGGTGTAGAGAGAGATGAGGATATTGTGCGAACAAAGATATGGAAATGTTCTGAATTACATCAGGACACCAATGTATTAGCCATGACCAAGGTTTAAATGCACAAGCAAAAGGGGAAGTGCCTTTCAGCAGGAGAAATGGGGCAGAAGCAATGCACCTCAGCAGGAGGGATGGGGCAGCAGGGTGGGGGGGAGAGGAAGTACTTCTCAGCAGAAAGGAAGGGGCAGCGGAAATTTTCCTTTTGGCGACTACTGGTGGAAGCAGGAACTTGGCGTTATCAGGGTACATCTTTAGGTCAGGACATCCAGCACTGACTTAGGGTTGGAACAATCTGTAGTTGTTCTCGGAGCAGTGAGTCTGTGGCCTGCTTTTAACCCTCTTTTCTTATCGGGGGGGGGGAGACCCAATTCAGAGATCAGGACAATAGCGTTGCAGTAATAGCTCCCAACAAAAAGCATAGATGCACTCCCCACCACCAGAAAATTAAAAAAACAAAACAATACAAAACAAAACAAAAACAAACAAACAAACAAACAAACAAGCAAAAAAAGCAAAAGATACTCCAATGCACTGTATCTGCTTTGTTGTGAGTAAATCCACAAACATGAATGGATAGCAACACAGGAAGGAATTATGCACAGCAAGGCACACACACACACACACACACACACACACACACACACACACACACACACAAAAGTAAAAAGAAACAGTCCAGTCAAGAAGCTATTGAAGAGAGTCCTTTAAAATTTATGATAAAGAAGATGAAGTGTATTTCTTCACAATTGATGATTTCTGGTGGAGGGCAAGGAAGATTCATTTTTATAGCTTGTGTTTGATATTTTCTAGGTTCTTCTTTTTATACTCCAAAACACTAGATAGGACAGAAATAAAGGTAGAGAGAGGAATTAGAAAATCTCTGAATCTAATTTTTTTCGTAGTGCTTCTTCTTTAACTATGGATATGAAAAAACCACAACCAACTTGCGTAACCAACCACCAAACACCAGACAAAATGTACTAGCTTTGACACTCAATCTTGTGCAAAGTTAATGCAGCAGGAGTTTTTCACTAATGTATGTTGTATGTAAATATAGTATTCCACCAAACTTAGTAACTCTGTATTCCATACTTCCTGCATTCAGCTGTTCACTATTTTAATATTAGTCATACCTATTCCATGCTGTGCCATGTGTTTTGATGCAATTAAGTTTCATCTGGGGACCTCATATGAAATGCAAATATTGTGTGTAAATCTCCCTTAGTGTTACTTCATAAACATGTTTCATCTATGGAGTAACAGTATTAATGCTTTCTGTTTGAAGTACACTTTCAGTGTGCATAAGTAGATACTCCTCTTTAGTATTTTATGATACACTAAATATAACATATAGTGTATACTTAGAAGATGAATACAGTAAAGGATTTTTAAAATGTTGTGTGAGGGCTTTGTGATTTAAAAAAAAAAGTGTTCTCAATAGTATTGGCTGAGATTCTGCAGTCTTGTGTGTGCTCTTTTCTAATGAATCATAATTAACATTTATGCTGAGACTCGGGGAGGCAAGCTTATCAGTAGAAAGAAAGCCATTATCTTGGAATCTCTCCTTTTATAAGTACTCCTATAAGTATATAAATGTCTGGGTGGCCAATTAGACAGAATGATGTTACCCAGAGAGATGTAACCCAAATTCATAGGGCAACAATGTCTAGGTAACTGTCTGGCATTGAACAGTCACTCCACTGTTCTGAACAAACTGATTGTAACCAGTAGTTTAAGCACAGGCAGATAGCATAAGTGTAAGTATGCAAGCCTGTCTTGATTTCAATGTGATAAAGATCGGGGCCCAAAACTACAAAAGGAGGTAATGGGTTCTTTCTGTTTACAAGTCTCAGCTTGTAAATTGCATGATCTAGGAAAGTCAGGACAGAACTTGATTCAGAGCTGGTAAGTAGAGGCAGAAACTGAAGCAGAGATTATGGAAGAACTCTGGATTACTTTCCTCCAAGTCATAGGTATGCGAGGTCCTAGGGGATGCAAAACAGAAAAGAAAGAAAAAATAAGTACCAAACATATCACAATGGTTGACCTACATGCATACTTTAAAGTCTGCTCTTGATAATATTTGTATTCATTTGGAAATCAAGTTCTACATGGCAATTGGTAAACAGCATACTTTTCATTATTTCTATTGGATGGACATTTTTACCTGAAGGAGTGTATTTGTTGGATGTGAACATTCCTGGACTACATGGAGGTCCTAAGTTAGCTTGTATCAGATCCCCTGGAACAGGACTTACATGTGGCTGTGACACACAGGATGATCACTGGGAATTGAATCCCAGACCCTCTGCAAGAGCAGCCAATGATCTTATACTCTGAGTCATGTAAAGATCTCCTCATTTCTGGAGAGAGAAGGAAGGTGTAGGAAGAGAACATTACTCAAAATGTCCAAATTCATCTAAGAATAAATTAATGCTTGCAAGGGTCTGTCAAGATACACAACATAAACAAGAAAAAAATAGAAGGTGTGTAAAAATTGAAAAGAATGTTTGTTTCTGCTCTGTTGTGTGTTCTGACCAGGACTAAATGAACACACTAAATGAAGCTGCACTGAGAAGCATAAAGAAGGGAGGTACCACACTCTGACATGTACTAAGGTTGTTTCAACTGTATTTGTGTAATCCTTCAGGGGCTTCTTGTCAAAAATAAACCCCCTTTATCAAATCCCCAACAGTAAATTCTGTGTGTCTCAATTGGAGACTGGGCAGAAGATATGTGAGATGCACCAGGAATGATTAAACTTTATGTTCTCTTGCTCAGAAAACATTTTCAGGGATCCTATGAAATCCAAATGTCAGCTCCAGACTGCATAGTATCAGGTTTTTCTTGGCCAATTCAAAATTAGAGCCAATATCTAAAAAGATGACTTATCTGTTACACAAAGTTGCTGCTACCAAATAGGAGGTGGCTATGATTCCCAACACCAACACTGTGGATCTCTCTCTCTCTCTCTCTCTCTCTCTCTCTCTCTCTCTCTCTCTCTCTCTCTCTCTCTCTCTCTCTCTCTCTCTCTGTCTCACTCTGTTTCTGTCTGATTGTGTCTGTGTGTGTTTCTGTGTGTGTCTGTCTGTTTCTGTGAGTCTGAATGTGATTGAGTGTGTGTGTTATTATAATGAAGCCCATTCTTAAAATAAGAAAGGCACTTTCACTTTGTGTTTTTTTTTTTCTTTCCATTTTGGCCAAATTGTATTGATTAGCACTGGCTGGCCTCAAATTGGCTATGTATGTATGGCTTTCTTAGAAGTCAAAAGAGATATGATATAAGACCCATAGTCCTCTGGTTAAAAGCATGAATCACTGTGATACGCTTCCATTTTGTAATATTATAAGGTTTGAACTATATGAAGGTATGTAAGTAGTCTTCAAAATTAATTCCTAGGTGCCAGGGAATGGGGGCAAACACACATTTAATCCCAGGACTTATTATGCTGAGGCAGGAAAATCTCTAAATTCCTTGTCAGTCTCGTCTATAGAGCAAATTCCAGTTCAGCCAAAGATATTCCATGGAATGCAGCCTGGAAAAAAAAAACTTGAAATGAATAAACTTCATAGTTAAGTAATGAATAATTAAAAAAAAAACGCTGCGAAAGATGAGTGAAATATGCAATTATCTAGACATATACCAAATCCATAAGATAAACCATCTAAACAGCACCTTAACACCTTAAGAAATAGAACCAATCATGATAATCTCCCACCAAAACAACCCTGGGACTAGATGGCTGTAGTGCAGAATTCTATCAGACCATCAAAAAAGAACTAATACCAATTCTCATGAAAGTGTTCCACAAATTAGAAACAGAAGGAACAATACAGAATTCATTCTATGAAGCCACAGTTACACTGCATATTCTCCTGTGGAGATGGAATGGTCACTGCCTAATGAGGAACTGGTCACTTCTTCCTTTCATACAGGACTTTGTTTGAGATTATTTTTTGCTTCTACCATGGTTAATATTACAAATAGATTTTAAATACAGTTTTAACATACATGAATTTTTGCTTTAGAAAATATCATGTATATTTAACAGGCTTTTAACAATCATAACTTATATTCACAACATAAAAGCAAAAGAAGTTACAAACTATTTAATCAATGAGAGAAAATTAGAGACTATTCTAACCAAATTGAACCAGGAGGAAAATAAGAACTGTACTGAAAAACTGATTTTTAGTAATAAAAATAACAAAAATAATGATAATAATAATAATAATAATAATAATAATGAAATACATTAGAAATTAAAAAAATGAATACATATATTTTGCTAGTTTAAGTAAAAAATACTAATGAATAATAAGAAATATGTTCACCTGATTTCGAAATCCCAATCCTCTCATTCTATGAAAATTTTGTTTGGAATTTGAAAGATTAGCTTTGTGAATAGTTGTCCAGGAAATTGACAGATGCCCTTAGGTTATGTTGCTTTCAGTTGTTATGGAGACAATGCCTCAATTACACTCCTTTCTGTGGCTTGCAATTCTAGGTCCTCAGTCTGCCACTGCCTCCACCTCCACCTCCATTTCCGCCTCTGCTCTACCTCTGCCTCCTCCTTCTTCCCCCTTTCCTTGTCCATGTCCCTGTCCCTGTCCCAGTCCCTCTCCATGTCCCTGTCTCTCTCCCTGTCCCTGTCCCTGTCCCTGTCCCTGTCCCTGTCCCTGTCCCTGTCCCTGTCCCTGTCCCTGTCCCTGTCCCTGTCCCTGTCCCTCTCCCTCTCCAGCTCCCTCTCCCTCTAGCCTCCCCACTAGCACACAGATAACCCTCAGATTAGTTCAGTTTTAGTACTGATCTACTCTAGAATTTTTTTTCCTTCATGTCTACTTCCTTCCTAGCTTGTTGTAAAGCTATTTAATTCAATTTGAATCTTCCACATAATAAGAAATTTATTCAAAATTCATAGGCCAACTATTGCTAAGTAAGTGTCTGGTGTTCATCAACCACTCCACTCTTCTAAAGGAAGTGTTTTGTAATCAGAATTTTAAGCACAGGCAGATATCTTTAGTGTTAGTGTAAAATTCTGTCTTGTGTTCAATGTGATAAAGATCAGGACCAAAATTGTTGGAAACCAGGCCTTACCTAACTTGAACTGTGTTTCACCTGGGAGGCAAACAGAGGCTGAAAAGAGAGGGGAACTATATAGGTGAGAGAAAAATGGAGCCAAGACAATTTTCTGATCTAGGCTCAAATATTTAATAAAAGTTTTCACTTATAAAGGGGGAAACCCATTCTCTGCCATGCCAAGTTTCTTGCTTTTCTGATACCAAGTTGTCAGCACAGCCTTTTAGCACTAAGTCACCAAATTCACAGATTGCAGTTAACTACAGAAAATCTTGGAGAACCAATTTGGCCTCATGGCAGATGGCAGGTAGTTTCACATCAAAGGAAACTAGCTGAGGAGCTGCACTGCAGGTGGCCCTGCCTCAATGGCATAAGGTCTGAACCTGCATAGGTTGGAGGAGGTTATACTCCCCCCCGTTAATAATATTTTAAAAAGTGCTAAACTGAGGCATAAAATGTATTTATGCTCTATAGTCTTGCCTGGGAGTTATGGTGACTGCAGGCCACACCTCCCTTAGGAAATCTTAGATCTTCCTGAAGCATCAAATTCCATTATGGATGCTACGTGCAACTAGTTTGTGTTATATATCACACAAAACATGGCTCTGTGTTGTGTTATCAACAGTCATGGATTTTGGCATGTACCTCTGTCTTAGATTGGTATGGTTCTGAGATCTGGATGTCTGTCATTGAATGTCCAGTCCTCATTATCACACCTTATTCCCAATTTAGACCAAAGTCATAATATGTACTAGAATGAAGATCAATAACTGCCACCTTCACTGTTGGAGGCAAGGCTGTACATCTGCTACAGTCAGGCTGAAGGACTTGGATGACCTGCTTGAGAAACAAAGTTGGGACAGTGATAAGCAAGAGTATGAAAGTTTCTTTGGAGAAGTCCAGGTACCCCATTCAGTTGCAAATTAGCAATGATCAAGCTTAGTCTTAGAGATTCTGGTGTGGGGAGGTGGCTTTGAGAATTGCAGAAAGGCTGCAGCCTCTCTGGGAGTGGAGGCTGTGCTCCAAATTAAATTTGCTAGCTAATTAAGATTTTAGCTATCTTCCCTAATTCTTCTAATACTGGAATTATTAATAGACCAGTCCAATATTGAATTAGGATACCTGGTCACAGTGAAGTTAGAAGATGAATCACTATAACTCTATCTTGAGACTAATATTTCTAAATCAGATTACACAGTCTCTACTGTTCTATATCCCATAATTCTTAAAAACCTTGAAGTAAAGCATCTTAGCTTGTCCAAACTGGGAAAATGATAAACAAAGGTAGGTCAAAAACATATACCCAATTCAGCTTTCTTGTCACTACAGTCAGGGCACTAAGCAAACACACCTGTTAGTGCGTCACAAAAATTAGCGTTCATATATCTGCAGCATTCTGTGAAGAGAACCTATTCTTGTCCCTTTCCCTATAAAGTAGCTACTTAGGATCAAGCCATATACCAATAAGTAGATTTTTTTTCATTTGACCTAGACATGATTATGTCTCCTATTTAAGATACTATCAGGCATTTTTAAGTTCTTTGACATCCAAATTTCAAAGTTCTTAAAGTGTGATTTAAATAATGTGCATGGGGATATAATTTATCTTGTCCTTTGTTTTTTTAAAAAGAAGAGTTTTTTAAAGTTCCACATTACCCTGTATTAGATAAATTAATAAATTGTTTACAAAACATTTCAAATGCTTTACTGTTATAGTCAGTATTAATATAACAAGGCCAGCGACTAATTACACTTTCAATTGTTTATCTTGAAGAGCAGATTTAACTAGAAAGCTTTAAAATGTATTAATAGTCCCCCTCTTCCTTTCTCTTTCTCACTTCCTCCATTTCCAGCAGCAGTCTTCTTGCCTCTGCAGGTATTTTACACATGAAGTGTCCAAGCAAAATGGCATGTACACAAACAACCATACCCAACATCAAAGTTTATAAAATAAAAGAAATGATGTGTAGACTATGATAATAATTTTTCTGGGAAAGGTAGTATAGGAGAGAGGAATCACTGTGTGTGGACTCACAAAGACACAAAAAACCCCCCAAATAGATCCAATTTACCACTCCTTAGAAACACAAACACCACAGTCAGGAGGAGGGATTTTGAATGAGGAACACTTTCCTTGTCTTTCCAAGTGCTTTGGTGGATGAGCACAACTACAGGAAAAGGGTCTCACAGCAGGTAAACTCCCACCACCACCCCACACAAAGGCAAAGTCACCTTGGTCGAACCAGGAGCAGATCACCTGCCTCTGCAGGTTGTTTCTGTTTAGCTGCATTTGGAGAAAGCAGTTGGAGCAGTTGCTGCCTGCTCTTGAGAAGGGCTCTAAGGGTACAATGTATAGGTCTGTAGAATTGCAACAAGTTTGGACCCTAGAAAAGTAATGGGTTGCTGAAATGGTCCTGGACTGTGAATCTTAGGGTCTTGCTAGGGAATTTCTTAATCTACAGTGACATTTAGACATTGGAGCAAGCAGAGGTGCTTTGATCCTTATCTTAGGCACTCAAAGTTGTCCTGGAAGACAATCGTTGTGACTGTTTGTGAGGCTTTGCTGGAGGAGAGGGGATATTGACAGCCCTCTACACGATCTGCATGGCACACAACTAGAGCTTTGTTTCTTATGAAGCATAGAAGTGACTGAGGGCAAAACACCACAGGAGACAACTATATCAGCGTCCCTTAAGTAAAATCTTGCTGGTGTATGAAATAGTGTGCCTTGCAAATACTGAAGTGGGTGCTCACAGTCATCTATAGGGTGGAATACAGGGCCCCCAATATAGGAGCTAAAGAAAGTACCCAAAAACTGAAGGGGTCTGCAACCCTATAGGCTGAACAACAATATGAACTAACCAGTACCCACAGAACTTGTTCCTCTAGCTGCATATGTAGCAGAAGATTGCCTAGTCGGCTATCATTGGGAAGAGAGGCCCTTGGTCTAGCAAAATTTATATTCCACAGTTCAGGGGAATGCCAAGGCCAAGAAGTGGGAGTGAGTGGGTAGGTGAGCAGGGGGCAGGAGGTATAGGGGACTTTTGGGATAGCATTTGAAAGGTAAAAGAAGAACATATGTAATAAAAAATGTGTGGGAAAATAAAGAGAGGAGGTCGTTTCTACAATTAGGAAAAGTCTCATTACTTTATCCCATTAAATGTGCACATTAAAAAAAAAAGTGGCTAATGGCTTTGAACAGGATCCTTGCTGAGGACAGGATCTTATAAAGGGTTCCAGATAGACAACTCATTTACAGTTTTACAAGCTAGTACTTATAAACAATTGATCATTGGGAGCCTCAAGCTGAGACACCCGATCACTGGGCATAAGTGTTGAGATAATTTGAAGATATTTCCATTGTTTTGAATAATCTGTATGATATTGGATACATTTACTCTATGGAAGGAGTATGTGTGTGGAGTCCCTTGTGTCACTGAAGTAGGAGTTGTAAAACACCTGTGGCGATGATGCAAGTTCATATCTATGATGTGTTTGTGATGTCAGTATTTATAAAGGAGGAGGCATCTCTGAGATGCAATAACACATTTAAAAAAGAAAACCACAAGACAAAACGGAAAGGGAATATTGCCTTATGTTGTTGTATTTCTGTTTTGTGTGTGTTGTGTGTGTGTTTTGTTTTTTGTTTTTGGTTTGTTTGTTTGTTTTCTTATTTGTGTGTATGGTCTGATTTTTGGATTTTTTCGAGACAGGAATTCTCTATATGCCCCTGGCTGTCCTGGAACTCACTCTGTAGACCATGCTGGCCTTGTACTCAGAAATCTGCCTACATCTGCCTCCCAAGTGCTGGGATTAAAGCTGTGCACAACCAACACCCTGCAAATATTGCCATTTTTAGTGAGATATTTTTAATGTTTTTTTTTACTGATTTATGTAAGATATTTCAAATGGTGTGTCCATTTTTTTTCACGTTGTTGCATTATTCCTTTCAAAGTTTGTTGATTATTGCTAACGAATACAGGATTTAACATCAGGACACTGACATTCTTCTTTTTCATTTCATTCCTCTCCTTTTTTTCTGTTTAACTTATCTGGAAATGGATTTTTCTGTATAGTCCTAGCAATTCTGGGCCTTCTTGTGCAGTTCAGTCCTGAATTCAAATCTACTGGATTTTATCACCAAATCCTGAGATTAAACCCCTTTCTAAGCAGACATCAACATTTTTTTTAAATTTTCTGTCTCACAATACTTCTTTAGAAGATGTCCTCATCACAGTTCCCAAGTAATGCCTTCAGACACTTCTAACTTTCTGTAGCAACCTTACCATATAGAGCCTATGTAAGGCATCCTGTTGGGTAGCATTCTGCCTTAAGCTGTCCACATCCAAAGTGTTTGTATTCTTCACAGTGGCCTGTGAGGTTAGTGTGATAAATCTGGGATGAGCTGTCAGGTGAGGAATTATTCACCACTGCAGCCACAAAGCTTGCAGTTTCCACTACTCCTGATCATGATGCTGCAGAAGGTTTCTTTGATTATCATAGACACTGGCTTCTTATTCCCAAATCTTGGTAGTGGTACTGTATTCTGCCTGTCTGTGTAAACAATTAGACATGAACCATGTCTTAGTATACTGGTTGAATCTTGAGAAGTTTGTTGTTCTTTTCTGCTGGATAGCCTGTTACTGGGGAAATCAGGCCATCAAGATTATTCTTAGCCTGGAAGGTACAGAGTCAGGGTCAGAGGAAGTGTGAAGTCTGGGTAAGGACTAGTTCTTAATCCAGATATTCCCTATGTATAAGAACCGTAATTGTCAACATTTCTCCTTAAAAAAAAAAAAAAACACTTGAGGTTTATATGTGTTATTCTCAAATGACAGCTGTAAGTTTTTTCCACTTAAACACACCCCTCAATATACAAGAACAGATATCTACAGGGTCCTTTATAAACTATTCAGAGTTGTGCATCCCCATGGTCTCTGGTCTGTTTCCATTGTGAAAGGACATATGTTGAGAGAGATTTGTTTACATTTGTTCTAATGATGTCCCTGGTCTTAATGTCTCAGTATTCATCCTGGTGTGAATACTGTGGAAATCGAAAATGTTAAAGGAACCGTGAAGAAAAATGTTAATTGGTGTGAAAGAGTTAATGGGAACAGCCGTTAGTTTCCACTGACTGAAACTAAAATATTCATTACCTGTTATATTTCACAAAAACAGAATTATTGCTCATTTGTTCAAAGTGGACAGCCAGGTACAAATGAAATGATTTTATCCACTGGGCTGTTTTTTTTTTTTTTCAAAGCCTGGGCATGCTTCAACAAAGGAGTGCCTGAGAGCACCTGAATGTTCAGATAAAGTTTACTGAGGTCTCCTTGGCCTGAGAGTGCCTGTCCAGCCGCACTTTTGAACAAGAGGAATGGGTGGGACATACTTTGATAGAAACAGCAGGAGCTTGGTTGCCAGTCAGAAAATTGTTGAAGAACAGCAGCAGGCTGTAGTGTTTGAGATTGTCAGACACCCTGTGAAAATTGCAAAACCCAAAGTAACTTGGAGCTAAAAAGATAGAGATCTGATTAAGAGGTATAATCTTGGATGTTGTAGTGAAGAGCAAAAACTTATAATTTTGGGCCTCATAGCATTGTGGTATGTAAGTTCAAGAAATTCAGGGCTGAAGAATAGACCAAGGCGGGTCCAGGCACAGCCAAACCCACCCTGTAGCTAAGAATGTCCAGCCATAAAAGATAAAAAAGAGAATGCAGGAACTAGCCACTGCTATCAGGGCGGACCAAATGGCCATCTGGCAGGATGGCACCTCCCTATAGATCCCCATAAATCATACATTGACCAGGTGTCCTGCTGACCTCGAGAAGTCCCAAGCCCTTGTGCCTCCCTACACCTTAGCATGCACATATTACCCTGTTAATTTGTAATCATCCCGCCAACATTTAAATAAGCCTATCATGTGTAATGGCCCAAATTCTTTTGGCTCCCCTGTTTTTGGTTTGTGGTTTTTGCCTTTATATGCCTGTAAAAAGTTTGGGCCGGGGTTGAACGTCCCTGCCCCCTGCGCAGTGCATGAGATTCGACCCAAGCATGCTGGCTTGGGCGCTCCTTTTTTGTTTGTGTGTTTGTGTGAGATTAAAGCTTGTATAGTTACAGCGAGTTCCGCCTCAGTGTCCTACTGGGTGTGCACCTCCCTGAAGAGGGACTCACTGAAGGGGTCTTTCATGTGGTGGATCGGCTGGGAGATGTGTGACCACCCAGGGGTCCTAGACCCACTTGGAGGTAAGGCCCTCTATCTTGTCTTGGTTTTGTCTCTATATTCTGTCTGAAAATCTTGTAAGATCACAGTTTCAGTTTTGCAAACTCTCTTATGAGACAGTGCTTCGAAGGGAGAGCAAAGTGGATAAGGACAGATGTGTCTAGGTGTCCACCATTTGTTCGCCCTGGGAGACTTTCAGGGAAGTCAGGGGGAGGGCCAGGGATGCCTAGTGAACCTCCTCGGGAAAAGTCAGGGATAAATTTTCTCCTTGACGATCTGTTTCTGAGACCTGTTCCTAGGCCGTCTGATTCTTTTCAGGAACTCTGGTTGACACAGAGTAGGCGACTGGTTTTGCTTTTGAGTCTTGTAGCCTTTGTAATCGTTTTTAACATGTGTGTGACAGAGCTTAACATGGGAAAGACTGTGACGACCCCACTAACACTTACTCAGAACCATTGAACAGACGTTATGACTAGGGCCAACAATCTTTTCTTTGATGTCAAGAAGGGACCTTGGCAAACTTTTTGCTCCTCTAAATGGCCAGCTTTTGGTGTGGGCTGGCCTTCACAGGGAAATTTTAGCCTGCCTGTTATTCTAGGTGTCAAGTTATTTTTCAGACTGCAGGAGGGCATCCTGATCCGGTACCTTATATAATTGTGTGGCAGGATCTGGTACAAAATCTGCCACCCTGACTGGGTTCCTGGACTTCCGGAGCTGAGGCAGCGATGGTGGCAGTAGCCATGAAACCGAAAATGATGCATGCGGGTCTGCCAGAGCACGTTCCATCGGCCCCCATGAGGATCTATCCTGAAATTGATGATGCCTTTTTCATTGACTCCTTCCCACCCCCTTACCCCCAAAGAACTTCTAATCCTGATCCCTCACAGCTGCCCACCACAGCAGAACCCAGGGTGGCCTCTGTGACAGGACCGTTGGGAGGGACTCCTAGCTGCGAAGTCCATAGTTCAGAGGGAAGTGAATCTAAACCAGATTCCACTGTTGCTTTGCCTTTAAGAGCTTATGTAGGAGGACCTTCCCATGCCCCGGGGCAGTTAATCCCATTGCAGTACTGGCCATTTTCATTGATAGATATGTTGGCAGATATGTATAACTAATCACTCCTCTTTCTCATAGAATCCCTCAGGCTTAACAGGACTCCTTGAGTTCCTAATGTTCTCCTACCAGCCCACTTGGGATGACTGCCAGCAACTTTTGCAGGTCCCCTTTAGAACTGAAGAGAGAGAGAGGATCCTGCTAGAAGCCAGAAAAAAACGTCCCAGGACCAGATGGGACCCCCACTAATCTCCCCAACCTTATAAATGCAGCTTTCCCCTTGGCCCGTTCTGCCTTAGAGTTCAATACTGTGAAAGATAGGGAGCGTCTCACAGTCTACTGATGGACTCTAGTGGCAGGGATAGAGCGGGCTGCAGGGTGACCCACCAATTTGGCCAAGGTAAGAGAAGTCCTTCAGGGTTCAATGGAGCTGCCCTCCGTTTTCTTAGCACGACTAATGGAGTCTTATAGGAGATAGCCCCATTTGATCCCTCTTAGGAGGGACAGCATGCAGCTGTAGCCATAGATTTCATTGGTCAGTCTGACTCTGATATTATGAGAAAGTTACAGAGGTTAGAGGGTCTCCAAGATTATACTCTGCAAGATTTAGTAAAAGAAGCTGAGAAAGTGTACCACAAGAGATAGACTGAGGAAGAAAAGCAAGAGAGAGAAGAGAAAGAGGTAGAGGAAAGAGAAAACCGGCATGAAGGCCAGCAGGATAGGAACTTGACTAAGATTTTGGCCGCAGTGGTAGGTGGAGAAAGTTCAGAGAAGGGTCAGTCAGGGTACCTGTGCAACAGGGCAAGAAGACCCCCAGGAGAACAGAGACCTCCACTTGAGAAAGACCACTGCACATACTGCAAGAAAAAAGAATATTGGGCCAGAGACTGCCCAAAAAAGGAGCAGAGGGGCCCCAAAGTATCTGCCCTTGAAGAAGACAAGGGAAGTCGGGGCTCGGTCCCCCTCCCCAAGCCTAGGGTAACTCACTCTGTGGAGGGGACCCCCGTTAATTTTCTAATAGACACAGGAGCTGAATATTCAGTCTTGACTGAACCTTTAGGACAATTAGGATCAAAGAAGATTTTAGTTATGGGAGCCACTGGTAGCAAGCTTTATCCATGGACAACCAAAAGGATTTTAGACATCGGAAAAAATAAAGTGACGCATTCTTTTCTTGTGATACCTGAGTGCCAAGCACCCCTGCTAGGCTGGGACCTTTGGAAAAAATTGAAAGCACAAGTCCAGTTTACTTCTGACGGACCTGAGGTATCATGGAAGAAGAATCCAGTGGCATGCTTAGTTTTAAATTTAGAAGAAGAATATCACCTCCACGAACAGAAGTCTGAGACTTTACCCTTTAAAGAACGATTGACAGGTTTTCCAGAGGTTTGGGCAGAGCAGGCTGGGATGGAATTAGCTAGGCAAGTGCCACCCAACATAGTCGAGCTAAAAATGGCTGCCAAACCCATTTCAGTCAGGCAATACCCCATGAGTCAAGGGGCTAAAAACAGCATTCGACCACATATCCAGAGACTGCTATAACAGGGTATATTGGTCCCGTGCCAGTCCCATTGGAATACCCCCTTCCTGCCAGTGTGTAAACCTGGGACAAATGACTATGTGCCTGTCCAGGACTTAAGAAAAGTCAATAAGCGGGTACAGGACATTCACTCAACTGTGCCCAACCCTCACAACTTGCTGAGTTCCTTACCACCTGAACGGTCCTGGTACACTGTCCTGGATTTGAAAGATGCCTTTTTCTGTCTCAGATTACACCTGAACAGTCAACTTCTGTGTGCTTTTGAGTGGCGAGTCCCTGAAGGAGGATATACGGGTCAGCTAATTTTGACTAGGCTGCGACAGAGGTTCAAAAATTCACCCACTTTTTTGATGAAGTGGTCCACCACAACCTTATGCACTTAGGGAACAGAACCTCCAAATTTCTCTCCTGGAGTATGGAGATGATTTAATCCTTGCAGCTTCAACCCAGGAACTGTGCCTTGACAGGATCAAGAAGCTTCTAAATGAAAAAAGTGAATTGGTGTACTCCTAAGAAAGCTCAGCTATGCCATATGGACTTGACCTACCTAGGATACTCCCTCCGAGAAGGAAAGCAGTGGTTCTCCGAAGCTCGAAAGAAGACTGTGATGCAGATCCCAACCCCCACCACTCTGTGACAAGTACGTGAGTTTCTGGGAACGGCAGGCTTTTGTAGACTCTGAATACCAGGGTCCACAATGTTGGCGGCACCTCTGTACCCACTCACTAAAGAAAAAGTCCCGTTCACCTGGACAGAGGAACACCAAAAGCCTTTAACAGCACAAAGGCTGCTCTGCTTGCAGCCCAGGCTTTGGCCCTGCCAGATTTGACTAAGCCTTTCACCATATACGTTGATGAGCCAGCTGGAGTAGCCCGCAGAGTCCTGACTCAGACTCTGGGGCCCTGGAAGAGGCCAGTGGCCTACCTGTCTAAAAAATTGGACCCAGTTGCCAGTGAATGGCCCTCCTGCCTAAAAGCCATCGCTGCAGTAGCCCTACTTGTTAAAGATACTGGCAAGCTTACTCTAGGTCAGCATGTGAGTGTAATCACTCCCCATGCGTTAAAGAGTATTGTATGACAGCCCCCTGACCATTGGATGACAAATGCCCGGATGACCCACTACCAGAGCCTGTTGCTAAATGACCGAGTTACTTTTGCCCTACCTGCCATCCACAATCCTACCACCCTCCTCCCCAAGACGGATGCCTCTACCTGGGTACAACAATGTGCTGATATCCTGGCTGAAGAAACTGGATCGAGAAAGGATCTGACTGACCGAACTTGGCCAGGTGTGCCTGACTGGTACACAGATGGTAGAAGCTTTGTGGTGGAGGGAAAATAAAGAGCAGGAGAGGCAGTGGTTGACAGAAAACATGTAATTTGGGCAAGTTAACTTCCAGAAGGAACTTCGGCTCAGAAGGCTGAGCTCCTGATGCTAACTAAAGCTCTGCAGCTGGCAGAAGGTAAGGCAATCAATATTTACACTGACAGCCACTATGCTTTTGCCACAGCCCACATTCATGGGGCCATCTATAGACAAAGGGGGCTACTTACTTCGGCAGGCAAGGAAATCAAAAATAAAGAAGAAATCTTGGCCCTCCTAGAGGCTATACACATGCCCAAGAAAGTGGCCATCATCCTCTGCCTTGGCCATCAAAAGGGGCAAGGTGCTGTAGCCCAGGGAAATCAGATGGCAGGTTGGGTGGCCAAACAGGTGGTACAAGGCATCCCTGCGCTGCCTGTAGAGAGTATAGAAGAACCAAAAGGGACCCCAGAGATCAGTTTTGAATACACCTCCAAAGATTATGAGATGATTGAAGATCTTGAAGAACAAGGGAAGTCCAAAGGATTTAGCTACCATGGGATAGCAAGAACAAAAGAAGGAAAAATTATTTTGCCCTATAGAGAAGGAAAGGCATATGTAAAACGCATCCATCCCCTGACACATCTGGGAGCAAAGAAATTGTGTGATTTAATCCAGTCCTCAAACTATTATGTGCTCAGGCTACTAGACGAACAAGTAACTAAATCCTGCAAGTGTGTTCCCTAATTAATGCTGCACGCCCCTTTAATGAACAAGGAAAACGACAACTGGGGGATAGACCTGGAGTTTACTGGGAAGTAGACTTCACTGAGATCAAACCAGGAAAATATGGTAATAAATAGTTACTAGTTTTCATAGACACTTTCTCAGGATGGGTAGAAGCCTTCCCCACCAAGTCTGAAACTGCTCAGGTGGTGACCAAGAAGATCGTTGAAGAGATCCTACCCCAGTTTGGGATCCCCAGGGTAATATGCTTGGATAATGGGCTTGCATTTGTTGCCCAGGTAAGTCAGGAATTAGCCACACATTTGGGGAACAATTGGAAGTTATATTGTGCTTATAAACCCCAGAGATCAGTATAGGTAGAAGGAATGAACAGGACTCTAAAAGAAACCCTAACTAAATTAGCTTTTGAGACCAGTGGTAAAGACTGGGTGACCCTCCTTCCCTTTGTGCTCCTTAGGGCCCGAAACACACCTGGGTGTTTCGGCATTACTCCTTATGAAATTCTACATGGGGGACCACCCCCCTTGACCGAGTCTGATGGGATATTGAATTCCAGTGCTGACTCTTCCTCACCCTCTTCTCTGTTTACCCATTTAAAGGCCGTAGAAGTTGTCAGAACACAGATCTGGGACCAGATTAAAGAAGCCTACACAACAGGGAGCAGTGCAGTGCCCCACAGGTTCCAGGTCGGGGACTCAGTTCTGGTCTGACAACATCGAGCTGGCATGCTTGAGCCACGGTGGAAGGGACCTTATCTAGTGCTGCTGACCAGCGCCAAGGTAGCAAAGGTAGACAGGATCGCTGCCTGGATCCACGCATCCCACATAAAAAAAAGGCATCCAACCAGGATGAAGACGACCTCAGAGAAAATTGGACAGTGGCCGCTACTGATAATTCTCTTAAACTGTGCCTTCGCTGTACACCAACCTTGGGTAATAATCCTCACACTCTTATGACCCTGACATGGGAGGCCATCTCTCAAGCTGGAGATACTGTATGGAGTACTTCAAAGCCCCCCCCCCCTTATACATGGTGGCCCCCTCTGTTTCCTGAAATCTGTGCCCTGATAGATGGATTAGATGCCTGGGATATCCCTGAAGAGTCACATGAAACGGTGCCCCAAGATGAGGTAATCTATCACAAGCAGCCATATCACCAGGGGTTAAGTTCCCAAGGAAAGTACATTGCAGATATACCAGGCTGTAGTAGCAGGTCTCAACAGAGGAGACTTTGTCAGGAGCCCTTTTATGTCTGTCCCAGGGATAGGGCAAATAAAAAAGAGGCTCGCTGGTGTGGGGGAATAGAGGGCAACTTCTGTAGTCAGTGGAGATGTGAAACCACTGGTACCACTCATTGGGACCCTTCCTCTAGCTTGATATTATTATAGTATCCAGATGAAATAAGGGCCATGATTCCTTAAACATGACTTTTACTCAAAAAGCAAAAGAGACAAAAAAGATTGGATAAAGGGAAGACTGTGGGGCCTAACATTTTATGTGACAGGGACGGGCCCTGGATTCACATTTAAGATACGGCTAAAGATGAAGTGTCCCCCAACCCAGGCAGTAGGACCTACCCCCGTTCTTGTTAAAAAATCTCCAATGCCCCTTCCCAGACCTACTTTTCCCGGACATACCCTAGTTGGTCCAGCTATTCCAACAGAAGTCTATACCCCTTCCTCAGACCTGAAACTTACATTGCCCCTACTCCCCCAGATACTGAAAACCGTCTGTTTAGTATGGTACAGGGGGCTTTTTGGTATGCAATTGTACCAATCCCAACATCACTAAGTCTTGTTGGCTGTGTTATGCCTCCAATCCCCCATATTATGAGGGAGTTGCTCAAGTCAAGACATACAATAAGGCTGAGGACAATTCTCAGTGTCCTTGGGGAGAAAACAGAAAACTAACATTAGCAGCTGTCTCGGGAAATGGACTTTGCCTGGAACAAGTCCCACATGACAAACGGTAACTCTGTAATCAGACTCATCATCTCCAGTCTTCCAGTAATAGAGGTCAGTACTTAGTCCCTCCCTTAGTCACAGTATGGGCTTGCAACACTGGACTCACTCCCTGTGTATTTACTTCTGTTTTTAATACTTCTAAAGATTATTGTCGTTTAGTTCAGAGGGTTCCTAGGCTTCTGTATCATGATGACAGTTTTTTGTCAATGGATTCAACCACTGGACCCGATATAAAAGGGAACCCATTACCATGACTTTAGCAGTGCTTTTGGGTCTAGGAACAGCAGCTGGGGTCGGCACAGGCACAACTGCCTTGATACAGACCCCCCACTATTTTCATGAATTGCACAACCGCTATGGATGCAGACCTAGGAGCACTAGAGCAGTCCATCACCAAACTTGAAGAATCTTTGACCTCGCTACAGAACAGGAGGGGGCTAGATCTACTTTTTCTCAAAGAAGGTGGACTCTGTGCTGCACTAAAAGAAGAGTGTTGTTTTTATGTAGACCATTCTGGTCTTATCAGGGACTCCATGGCTAAGCTCAGAGAAAGGTTAGAAAAATGAAGCAAAGAAAGAGAAGCGTATTAAGGATGGTATGAAAATTGGTTTAACAGGTCTCCCTGTTTTATGACACTGATTCCACCCTGGCAGGACCTCTGATTATTTTTTTCCTCCTGCTTTCTTTTGGGCCATGTATTTTAAATAAGCTGGTTGCTTTTGTTAAAGATAAAATAAACACCATACAAGTCATGGTCCTCAGACAGCAATATCAACAAGAAGAAAGGTCGTTCTAAGATTAGAGCTATCCACTAAAAGAAGTGGGTAATGAACAGCAAAAACTTATAATTTTGGGTCTTATAGCATTGTGGTATGTAAGTTCAAGAAATTCAGGGCTGAAGAATAGACCCAGGCGGGTCCAGGCACAGCCATACTCACCCTGTAGCTAAGAATTTCTGGCCATAAAAGATTAAAAAGAGAATGCAGGAACTAGCCACTGCTATCAGGGCGGACCAAATGGCCATCTGGCAGGATGGCACCTCCCTATAGACCCCATAAATCATACATTGACCAGGTGTCCTGCTGACATTGAGAAGTCCCAAGCCCTTGTGTCTTTCTCCATTTTAGCAGGTACATATTACCCTGCTAATTTGTAATCATCCTGCCGCCATTTAAATAAGCCAATTATGTGTAATGGCGCAAATTCTTTTGGCTCCCCTGTTTTTGGTTTGTGGTTTTTGCCTTTATAAGCCTGTAAAAAGTTTGGGCTGGGGTTGAACTCCCCTGCCCCCTGCGCGGTGCATGAGTTTCGTCTTCAGCATTCTGGCTTGAGCGAACCTTTGTTGTTTGTGTGTTTGTATGCCATTAAAGCCTTGTATAATTACAGTGAGTTCGGTCTCAGTGTCCTACTGGGTGCGCGCTTGCCCGAGAAGGGACTCCCCACGGGGGTCTTTCAGTAGGTTTTCTGAATAAGTTTGTATTACATGGCAAAAAAAAAAAAAAGATTTTTTATATTCATTTCCTTCCTTCTCATGGTGTTTAAGGCATATATAATGCAATTGAATACTGCACATTCGGATTATTAACAGTTTTATACCAAGTTCCAAATTTAACATACCACGAAATGAGAAAGCGTACAATATATATTCCAATCATGAATAAGCAAATGAATGTAGGGAAATAGTTTTCAGGTACTAAGATACATAGCTATTAAGACATGATCAGAACAATTTAGATCAGAGGATATTAGCCTAACCCCTATGACTTAAATTTCCCCTTGGCTGTATACTCAGAGCTCTGTGTCCTGTCTGTTGCTGATTGGAACAATGCTTTGTTTTTCAGTAGCTTCCTGCATGAATTTAACATGGTCATACACTATAGACCGTCTTAGCAGGAATCAACTTAATGTGGATCTAGGAATCTGTTACCTGTAGAGAAGGGCCTCTCTGTTAAGAATGATCAGTGACCATTTTACCTCATTGTTTCTACAGAGGATCCTAAAGGGTGCATAACCTGCTGTGAAAAAGATCTAGTCCCTCTAATCCATGACACAAGCCTAGTTTCCATTTGTTCAGTTATGTCAGATTTTGTACTAATATATTCAGGCAAAGTAATTACTGTTATATATCTGTTCTATCCAAGATTTTAATACTATTGGTTGCTATTTTGCATTGAATCCTAGAGCTGATGAACCAAGTAAAGAACACTAGGAAATCACCTAGATAAAAGAGATAAAGTGTGTGATGGTTACACCTTGTAATGGCAATGACTCTTTGAATTAAGAGGCCTTAAAAAGAAATGAAATAGAAACTTGAGTTTCTCAGTAATGTGAGTCACTCTGGTATCAGGTCTCTTTAGCCTGAGGATACAAGAGAAGACTCTAACCAACATCATTGACAGTCTTGGTCTTAGGTCATCATGATATCCCTTTCTATGATCCCAAGTGTATTACAATATAATAAGTAGACCCACTAAAGGCAATAAAGTAAAGACAGCACTAATCACTGAGTCCTAGGCATCCTAAATGCTAGGCAGTCACTCTGTCAACTGAGCTATGTACAGACTCTGTTCCCAATATTCACAGATTTAAGGTTTTCCAATGAAGCCTAGAAGCTGCTTTCGAAGGAAGATGTGTTCTATGACTATGTCCTAGCACAGTCTGCTGGAAATGGCACCTCAGTTTCTGGTCAGTACTAGGAGAGCAACAGCAGGGAGGTAAAAGCTATTCACTATTGCGTCCCGCTCGACCGGCAAGAAAGATACAACAAACTAGAATCTTCCACAGCAAGAGCTTTATTGCTTGCTTATCAGGAAGATCCCGAACCGGGAAAATGGCGCTGCTTTTATAACCTGCAGCGTGACATTTCAGCACCTGATATGGCATGACAGCTCCTGATTCATTGCTTCCCATCACCTGACTATTTCACCCCGAGAATGGGAGTGACTAGGAGTGAATTCACTCTCGCACCTTCGTACAAGGCTTCTTTACTAGTTAGCCACAGCGGAGGCCCGCGCCATCTTATAATGGCGATTGCTCGCGGCACACACGGCTCTCCTCAGAGATTACTGGTGGCATGCACGAGATTGCTCGCAGTACGTACCTGCTCTCCACATCTTCCCCTTTTTATTTTATTAAAACTTGAGGCTGGTCTAGGCCTGTGTAACTTTGCCCATCCACTGTGGCTCCTGTCTTAGGTCATTCCTCCAATGTTACAGCCTTTCCTGTCATAGGGTAACCCTATCGCCACCGGGCCCCGTGTCTTAGGTTGATCTGTGCATGAGGAAAGTTGCCCGTCCCTGGATACCACAGTGCTATGTGACATTAACTACTAAATAAACTAGGGCGAACTCTATAAAAGAGGACAGCCACCAATGTCAATTAATTTTTGAGCATAGATAGCCAGATTTCAGGGAAGGCCCCTTGCTTGATGGCAGCAAGTGCTTGGGTTATCAAAACCTTGTCACGTGTTTGTTGGGTTCTGAGCTTGCAAACCAACCAGAGCATGACCACAAGTCCACAGCAGGTGGCAACGCCAAATAAACCTACCCCCACCCATTCCTTAAAATAAGAAAAGACAGATGAAATCCAGGAGGAGAGGACCTCTGTCAATGACAGGTCCACTCGTGTTGAGTTGATCTTTAGAACGGCCGCTCTAAGGACCTCAAGGGTCTCATCGAATCTTTCAGACCAGTTTCCTGCAAGATATAAAGAAACCTGTCTAGACAAATTAGCTGCATAAGTAAAATTTCATATTGGACACTGGTAATGCACAGAGCTTCCAGTTTTCTTTCACAACCCAACAGGGCCATCTGGTATAGAACACCTATCTGTTCTTCCGCCAGGTCAAGGCACTGATTCAAAGTCATCAGCCCTCCCTTTAACTTGGTACTAGCAGAAGTTTGGAGAGTGATGGCATCAGCCAGATCTGCTGAAAGCTGATTTAATTTTGTGCCTGATTGAACCGCACTAACCATAGCATACCCTGCAGCTGTAGCAGCAGCTGCACTGGCTGAAATTGCTATGATCACAGCAGCAGTAATGCCAAAATCTCTCTTTTTTCAAAACATAGATAAGATGGAGGGTGTATCCACCAGAACAGGGATCCAACGTGGGATCCGTGCCACCATGGCACGGGTGTTCTTTGTTACATCCCAACATTGAGAAATCCAACAATTATCATTGGAACAGATTTCAAATGAATCATTTGAAAGAATAAACAAGAAAGCGGGGTAAACACAGACTGTGGTAGATGGATAATTAATCTGGTTTACCAAAGTTTTATTAAACCCAGTGATCTCTGCACTGGTATTACTATATCCATAAGAGTCCAGGGAGGCATCATGTATTCCCCAATACTGAGCAAATCTTGAGATGCCAGTAAAAGAAGCCTTTCCAACTGCTCCTCCCTGGATAAAGATCAAAGGATTGAGTTCTGTACAACTGCCATTGACTCCACAAAGCACCCACTTGTGAAAGGGATGCATTCTAATGTCCTGTATGAAAAGTCCCTTTTTCATAACAAATTCCTTCTCTGGGTTATCTATCATGTTGGGAGAAAAGGAAAAGGTTTTACTCTGATCTGCCTAATGAGTGATGGAGGATTGACAATCAGACCAAGGCAGGATCAGCCCTTCATCTTCCAAACTACAATGAGGGGCTATTTTTGGTTGGTGTGGACGTTTTTTGTCTGAAAAGTTAGGTGGTAGAAATGTACCATTAACCCAATTTACCTCGTGCCAAAAGGTCCGATTTGTAAAGGTTATCTCTACATTGGAAGTATCTTGGGTTGTGCTCACGCAACCTCCTCTATGCTCATTAAACTTCCCCAAAGCTTGGGCTGTGAGGTTGATACAATTTCCTGGTCCATTAATTCGAAAACATAAAGAACCCTGTTCTAGTAAAGTGCGATTTTCTCCTAATGGTGCTCGGGTTGGGATCATAGGGTAAATATGGCAAATCCACTGTTTTATCAGTAGTAAAGAATTTTGGAAAAACTATAGCATCATAGCTAACTGGCATTGGTTTAGGGAAAGTTGAGAGAATAGCCCATCTCTGCTGGCCCATTATACTAGGAACCTGAGACAAGTTCAGCATTGTCAGGATCAGGAACAGTCCTCGGGAGGTCAGCATCTTCTGCACCATCCTTGATGAATATCCTGGGGATGAGTCATTCCGGCAGCCAAAATGGGTTGTCTTCACTCTGTGAAAAAACACAAACAGCTCCCCAGGATCTGATTAAGATAGGATCTGGGCCTTTCCACTGACCAGTTAAAATATCCTTCCCTTTGACCATTTCTTTTGGTCTATCAGGGTCTGAGCTATGTCGCTCAGCTGCAGAGTGTCCCTGCTCGTCGAGATTCAAAAAATTAAGTGTAAAGAGTGCCATAGATACTGCTACTCTTGGCACTGAGGGCAGAGTCTCATCAACTCCCCCTTTCTGTTTTATAAGATTTGAGTTTGGGGTGGGCACGTTCCACAATGCCTTGTCCTTGAGTATTATAAGGAAGGCCAGTCAAATGAGTGACATCCATTTGATGACAAAATTGTTGAAATTAAGTAGAATTATATGCTGGCCCATTATCCTTTTTTAGAATTGTGGGCTTGCCCCACACACTCCACGCTTCTAGGCAGTGCTGTATAACATGAGAGGCTTTTTCACCTGTTAAAGGTGTGGCAAATATTACACCAGAGCAGGTGTCAATAGAAACATGTAAATATTGATTTCTCCCAAAGGAGGAAATATGACTGACATCCATTTGCCAGACCTGTAACTTCCTGACGCCACGAGGATTTACCCCTACATGAGGAGTAGGTAAAAATTGACAACAGTTTTGACATTGGGTGACAATGTCACGAGATTCCTTCCTGGTTAAATTAAAACGGTGGTGTAATGTCTCAGGTGTCACATGAAAGCATTCATGAAATTCTCTTGCAGCCTCTGCCTGTGAGGACAAAGCAGCAGCCACGATTCTAGTGGCTTTGTCTGCTAAGTCATTTCCATGAGACATGAGGCCAGGAAGGCCAGAATGAGCTCAAACATGAGTAATATAGACAAGATGTCTTCTGTATAACAAGGCTGACTGAATCTTTTGAAAAATGTGAGCAAGCTTCCTAGTTGGTTTAATTAAGCCTGCAACTTCAAGCATATTAACTGCATTGAACACATATAAGGAATCAGATACAATATTGAGCGGTCCCAGGAAAGTTTCAAGGACTTCTAGAACTACCAAACACTCTACAACATGGGGTGATGAATCATTATATTGTTTAGATGTTACTTGGCCATTTACTACATATGCACCTATACCAGATTTGGATCCATCTGTATACACTACTACCCCATCCGGAAGTGGGTGTTTGACTGTTATTATTGGAAACACTATAGCTTGGCTTAAGGCAAATTGTAAAATTGTATGTTTTGGATAATGGTTATCAATTTGTCCTGAATAGGAGGCAACCAAGACTGCCCAATCGTTGGTTGTTGCTGCCAGGGTTTGAACTTGAGCAGAAGTATAAGGTACACTTACTATATAAGGTTCTTACTCGAACCTTATAATGTAATGGCTGTAATGTAATGTAATGTAAATGTAATGTAATGTAATGTAATGTAATGTAATGTAAAGTAATGGCTGCTTTTATCCCCCTAAGTGCAAGTTGAGCAACTGCATTAGGATACCACTCAATGATTTTTGCAGGGGAAGCATTAGGATGGACCCACAACAAGGGCCCATTTTGCCATAAGACCACTGTTGGTAACTGTGCAGTTTTTAATATGCACAATTCAAATGACTTTGACTCGTCAATGCGTTGTAATTGAGCATCTTGTAGGGCCTTTTCTACAATTTGTAAAGCTTGACATGCAGCTGGGGTAAGTGCTCTGTGGGAGGAGATATGGGTATCTCCCTCTAATATGTCAAATAAGGGCTTTAATTCTGCTGATGGAATTTTCAAAAAGGGTCTCAGCCAATTAATATCTCCTAACAATTTTTGAAAATCATTCAAGGTATGTAGTTGATCTTTGCGAATCTCTAATTTTTGAGGAACAATTTTGTCAGGATAAATAAGTGACCCTAGGAAGGCTCCCATTCGAGCAACTTGCACCTTTTCGGTGGCCACCTGCAATCCCCATTGCCCTAACGTTTTTATTAATATAAGGTATGCATCTTGCAATAACTCTGAATTTTTATGGCAAATCAAAATGTCATCCATATAAATTATCACCTGTAATGATGGAAAATGTTCTCTAACTGACTTAAGTGCCAATTGTACATACAGTTGACACATGGTGGGGCTATTCGCCATCCCCTGAGGTAGGACCTTCCATTGGTATCTTTGATCTGGCTCTAAGTAATTAATGGCTGGGATCGTAAATGCAAATCTTTGCCTATCTTGAGGGCATAAAGGTATAGAGAAAAAGCAATTTTTAATGTCTAGGATTATAATTTCCCAATTTTTGGGTAAGGCAGAAAGTAATGGTAGCCCTTGCTGAACTGGTCCAAACAGATGCATTTGTGCATTAATTGCTCTAAGATCATGTAATAAACGCCATTTGCCAGATTTTTTTCTTAATTACGAAAATAGGTGTATTCCAGGGTGAGGTAGAAGGCTCTAAATGACCCAAGTGTAGCTGTTCAGAAATTAGTTTTGTGGCTGCTTCTAATTTTTCAGAGGAGAGAGGCCATTGGGGAACCCATACAACTTCCTCTGTAAGCCATGGTATGGGCATGGAACCCTCAACAGCTGTCTCTAGAAAAAATCCAAACCTTGTCTCCCATTATTACCTTTTTGAGGGATAGGTTCAAGTTTACCCTGCTCTCCTTTTCCTAATCCCCTTCCTTCTTTATAGCATATTTTCTTAATCATTCGAACAGCTTGTGGCGAGCATGCATTAGTTAAGGTCAGTCCTAGTGCCTGTAAGATGTCTTTCCCCCAGAGATTTACTGGGAGTGGTAAGACATAAGGAGTGAATCGTCCCATTTGACCTTCAGGCGCTGTCCAGCTCAAAGAACGGGAACTAATAGTGGGACAGGACTGATAACCGAAACCTTGCAAAGAATGTGATGACTGAATAACTGGCCAAGTTTTCGGCCACCAGTGAGAAGAAATAATACTTTTGTCTGCTGCTGTGTCTAAAATCCCCTTAAATTGTTTCCCTTCTATAACTAACTCTAAAGAAGGCCTGGAATCTATAGGCATTATTAAATAAGCCGAATCATTTCCAATAGAACCAATCCCTCTGGTAGCTTGAGGGACACCAGAAGAGGGAAAACAGCCATGTAGGCTTGGCTGAATTACTAACTGAGCTATTCTATCTCCTTGTGAAATAGAAATGACACCCTGAGGACAGGAACAGAGAACTTGAAGTCCCCCTTCATAATCTTGATCTACATCTCCAGGGTGAACAATAAGACCTTGTAGTGTAAGGGAAGCCCTGCCCAATATTAGGCCGACACTCCCAGATGGCAGAGGTCCTTTATAGTTAGTAGGAATAGGCTGCACTCCCATTTGAGGGATCAGCATGAATTGGGTGTTGCCCTGCGGACTGTGGGGTCCACCTTTCGCCTGTCGAGGTCCCATATGTTTTCGGGCCCTGAGACCTGAGGGCCTTGTACTGGTTTTTTGAAATGGTGTCATTATCTACTGCTTGAGGGAATCCTGGCTGCAGGAGCCGGCCTCGAATGTCCCTGATTGAACGACAAGCGCTAGTCCAATGATATCATTTTCCACACTTAGTGCACAATCCTGGTGCTCTCCTTTTAACAAGGGCTCTACAGTCTTTTTTTAAGTGTCCCGGTTTGCCACGATTATAGCAGAGTTTGAGCTCAGCCATGTCAGTGCATTTTTGCACTTGTAGAATGGCAGCTGCTAAACCTGCATTAGTGAGTGGCCCACCAAGTTCACGGCAAACCTTCGACCAGTCCTGCAGTCCCTTGCTTTTTCCAGGTGTAATAGCCGCCCTGCATTCCTGGGTAGCCTGTTCATATATCAACTGTCCAATTAAAGGCATAGCTGCTTTTGTATCTCAAAATATTCTCGTGCTGCCTCTGTCATTCTAGCCACAAAATCTGAGTACGACTCCTGGGAGCCCTGAGTGATCTTGGTCAAATGCCCACTTGCCTCTCCCTTCTTAGAGAGTGCCTTCCATGCCTTAACAGTGGCAGCTGAGATCTGGGCGTATGCTCCCCAATGATAATCTGTTTGGTTAGCAGCATGCTGTCCCTGACCTGTAAGCAATTCAAATGTCCATGTCCTTTGGTTTCCTTCCATGGTGGCATTGGCCCTTGCCTGCGTCTGACAGGAGTCCTGCCACAAAGCTTTCCATTCAAGATACATCCCCATACTGGGGGCTGCAGCTTTTACTACAGTCTGGCAATCACCAGGAGTCATAGTGTGAGTTGCAAGCCTTTCAACTTGTGCTACAGTGAAATTAGCTCTGACTCCATAACACGGACTGTTTCTGCAAGCTCCTTAATCTGTATATATTCTACTGGAGCGTGAACACGCCCTCCCTCAGCTCTTTCAAAAACTGGAAATGCCTGTTGTATCTTCCTCTGTTCCTCTTTTGGTATAAATGAGTCTGAATGATACCTCTGCACATAAGGCTCAGAATGGTGCCTCTGCACATAAGGCGGAGGTGCACTAGAACCCTGAAGTTGCATATCCGAAGACCGCGCAATGATTTGACATTTGTCTCTAGCTGCTTTCATGTTATTCTGTAACTGATTAACTTGTCTTTCATCTGACTGGTATCTTTCTCCCTCACAACCTGTCGCTTTCTTCTCTAAGTCTGTTTCCTCATAGGAATAAGTTCCTTATCTGATTCTGAGCTACTGACAGCTAGCTGCTTAAACTCATCTAGTGGTGGGTAGAGGCTTCTTTCCTTATGTGCCTCTCCAGCTCGATCTCCCTTCTTCTCTCCCTTTCCATCCTTTTTTCTAATCTCTCCCCAGGTATTTTCCCTGACATTCTCTTTTCCTCGGTCTCAAGGCTCATGGAAAGGCCTAAATTCTTCAGTGCACTTTGTTTCCTCTCTATTTTTCCTCTCTCTCCCTGATCTACCTCTGATAGACTTTCTTGAATTTCGTCCAGAACTTTCTGCCCCGCTTCTACCATTTGCTGACAATCCTCATCTGTTAAACACGATTTCACCAATTTCATAGCGGCATAATCCCTCCTTTAAGTTTGCCTTTCTGTTGTTCCCTAACTAGATCTCCTTTCAGTTTGTCCCAAGAGGCGACAGTTAATGACAATGAGCAAGCATACAATGGTGCAACACGGTCTATCTCTCTGACAAATCCCTCTTAGGTCTTAGTGGCGATTTTTAGGCCACACTGCTTCAGGACTGAGCGTAGGCCCACTACTATAGAATGGGAGATTCCCATACTGCCGCTGTCCAGGCCTGACCGGGCCTGAAATTGGTTGCTGTCCAGGTGCTGTCCAGGCCTGACTGCGACTAAGAACCAGTCAACAGTTCCAGTGGTGGAAACAAAACGAAACCAAAAGGAAAAGTGTAATCGCCATGCAAACAATCAAAAGGGCTTCTAACTCTGGAGAAACTTCAAGATTGTATGTACCTTGTAGAGACTTTTGTCCCACAGTTCTGATTCTGCCCCATGAATGAGGGATCTTCCTTGCGCTGGTGTGATGACAGTTCCCGGGTTTTGGCACCACTTATTGCGTCCAGCTCGACCAGCAAGAAAGATGCAACAAACCAGAATCTTCCTCAGCAAGAGCTTTATTGCTTGCTTCTCAGGAAGATCCCGATACGGGAAAATGGCACTGCTTTTATAACCAGCAGCGAGACGTTTCAGCACCTGATATGGCATGACAGCTCCTGATTCATTGCTTGCCCATCACCCCACTATTACACCCCGAGAATGGGAGTGACTAGGAGTGAATTCACTCTCGCACCTGCGTACAAGGCTTCTTTACTAGTTAGGCACAGTGGAGGCCCGCACCATCTTATAATGTTGATTGCTCACGGCACACATGGCTCTTCTCAGAGATTACTGGCGGCATGCACGTAATTGCTCGCAGTACGTACCGGCTCTCCACAATTCACCACGATATCTGCAGTCCCTTCTATGAATAGTCTGTTGTAACCTGGAGAGTTCTGGTCATCCACTCTGATACCACTACTGTTGTAGCAACTTGAACTTCTCTTAAACCAGTCAGTCCCTTTCTATAGAGATGATTCATCCCTGAAGCATCTACATGGGAGAGAGAATGGGGAGCATAGAAATCAGAGAGAGGCAGAAGTAATCTAGACTTCAAGCTGAGAAAAGAAAAAGTGGTCCTGGGGAAAATACAGTGATTTCTGGGTAGAGAATATGGAGCATCCCAGTAAAGGTAGTTCTGAACTGGCTTGTTTATCTTGAAGGCAGACTTGGGCATTGTATAAAGCTCTCTTGTAAGATCTCATACACAAAATTTTGCTCAATGTCTGACTCAGAAGTAATATTTCAGCAGTATCTAGGATTCATGCTGGAAAAAACTGGAGAAAAGAAATCAGGATTTTTGTGGTCCAAGGTCCATGACATAAGGCTTCAGATATCTAAATTAGCAAAGCTCATGCAGCCAAGAGAAACCTTTACACAGACACCTAGAGTCTTGTGGCAATGAGCCAGGATCAAATTCACCATAACTATCCATATTTTAGCATTCCTTGTGCTATGATAATAAAGGACACAGCCTGAGTTCATATAAATCATTAGGTCTGCTTTTATTGGGTTCTAACTTCCTGGGGCCGGGCTCTAAAGCAGGACAAATCTTTCCTCTGATCAGCAGAAGACATAACATGACCTAGTCATGTCGGGCATGCATGCAGAGCTTAGAGAATGAGAACCCTGAAGGGGCATAGAACCTCAAGAGATCAAGAAATAAATTGACTTCTGTTTGGCATTTGCCTGTCAGAGAGAGAAGCACTTAAGGCAGGGTCATCTCTGCCTTTCATTGTTTCAGGACTCAACACTCTGCAACTTTGTTTCAATACCTTCTTTCTGTTAGCCATTAGCTTGCCTTTAGCCTCCTAGACTCAGTGTTGCTGAGTGTGAAACAGATTATACTCCTGACAGCCTCAGGAGCATGTAGATGTGTAATTCACACACAAGTACCAATTCAAATGTGTTGTGTCTGGCCAGCGGCTCACATGTCTGGGTTCTAATCTGGAAAGGAATCTTGGAAACCTGGAAGAGAACAGGGAGCTAGGCAGAGAAGAGAAAGATGTAGCTAAGGCAAAATTCTGAACAAAGCTCAATTTTACTATTTCTGAAACTCATTTATGAAGCAGAGGTAGGGACCTGATTCCCGCCAAATCATCTTGGAGTAAAGTTGCAGGTGAACACGTGATGGGTCCAGAAATGCTAGTTGCAAAGCAGCAGCAGTGGGAGTGGCAGGGTTATAGAGCTGCAAGCTCTGCTGAGATGCTCTCTAATACTGAAACCTGAGCAGATCAGCTGAAAATGAAAGGAAGCTTGTTCAGGTATAAGACTAAAAATAAGGGTTCTGGGCATGGAGGAACAACACTTGTGAAATATCAATCTGATATATAAGGAAAAACAGAAATAGACTAGCAACAACCAGTCCCAGAGAATAGAGGGAGATAGCTTACGAGGTTAGTCAAGCACCATTTGCTCTTTGGAATGCCTAACTGCTCATCCATCCAATTTTGCTTGTAACCATCTCCTTTCTAATCTACCAGCCAGATAATATGCAAAGCCTGAGGGACCTTCTAACATTCAGTCCTACAAGGGAGGTCACCATCAAATCTCCACCTCAGTGTTCAGGAAACACTGTAATAAAAGACAGAAACAGTGTAGGATCATAAAAACTATCTTGATTGTAACTACTAGAATTTAGTCCTAGCTACACACTTTTATTAAAAAACTGACATCAATGAAATTTATATTTTAGAGTTGTTTCTATAACAGAACAAACGATCTACATTTGGGGTTGGTCTTCCTATTTCACATAATCAAATCAGGAAAAAAAATTCCTCACAGGTGCCCCAAATTCCCAGAGTTTTAGTGAATTCCTAATATTATCAGGGTTACAACCAAGACTAGCCATCATAAGTATACCTCTTGTCAATAAGACATACAATCATATCTCCTTATATTATATTAATTTCCAAAGGAAAGCAATAGTTATGCCTAGCATAGTATCCTATATCCAATATACAACTGCAAATAAAGTATATGAATTTTCAGGGCAGAATCATGCTTAACATGAGATAAAATTCCATATACAACTACAATCATATTTTATCTTTTAGAATAGATTACAATTTCTTAATTGTAACACCATATAAAATCAAATTCAAAGCATTGTTTACTTTCAAAGTATACTGACATGATTATACATTCTCATTCAAAATAAGAGGAAAAGAAACATAAACAGGAAATATTGGGAAAATCAAGATCAAATCTAGCTAGACAAACCCCAAATCCTAAATTTATGTACATTGTGGCTTAAAAAGCTCTTCCTATCTAGTTTCATGACTACAATATATTTCTCTGTCTTGGAATGGTTCCATTCTTTGTGTGTAGCTTTCTTTGAGAGATATCGCACAGCTGTGGACCTTCTTACATCCTGATTGCTATATCACAATATAGGCTTCCCTTTCATACCTTCACTAAAAGCCTCTCTAGGCATCTATGCAGGGACTTCGCTGCAACCTGGATGCCCTCAGTGGCTTTCCATAACCACGTAGGAAGACTCCATGGCTCTTTTACTTCTGTATCCTTCATTAATCTGATGAAAGAACTACATGGTGGATGTTGCCAAGTTCTTTTGCCTGCTTTAGATAGAACCTGCCTGCTTCCTTGAATATTTTTTCATAAATTTGATATGTTGTTTTTCTGCTATAAACAGATCAATCCTTGGGACATTTCTTTGCACAAGTTGCAGGATTAGCTTGGTGGATACTCACCTCGAGGAAACAATTCCCTTTATTACATTACTCCTTATATCTTTCAACACTAGCTATGGCTCCCACAAAAAATTTTCTGGTGCTCTTTTTTTCTCCAAACTTAAATTCTAGCTCATCCCTTAAAGAATGAGTACAATCAGGAAAACAAAAGTCAAGAAGCATTAGCGATGTGGGAATAAAGTACAGCTGTACTGCTGGTGGGTGCTTAAGTTGGTACATCCAGGATAAAATCAGTGTGGAATTTGCTAAAAATATCTAAAAATAGAACTAACTGGTGACTCACCTATATCACACTTGAGTGTAGAAAAGATAGCATTGTTATCTATTGATACTTGCTCAGTCATTTTTGTTGATTTTGTTTTCAAAAAAGGAGATGCAATCAGCTGTAACTAAATTTGCTAGAGAGTATATGGAATTTGAAAATACTATATAATAAATGCGTTAAGTCAGGCCTATAAAGAGAAATGCTACGTGTCTGTAATCACATTTGGTCTAGCTTCAACTATTAGATTTTTTGTTTAACTTGGAGTAACTGTGGAGATAAGGAACCCCAAAGTGGCACATGGCATGGAAGAAAGGATGAAGCCTTTAGGGAAGGAGGGAATGACAGAACACATGCAACATAGTAGGAGGAGGAAACATTAGAGATTACAAGTTTAGGTAAGCATGAGTATAGGATTATGTCTGTTATTCCATACGGAATGTCACATTTTAGGAAGTTTATTTAAAATATTACATTTAAGTGGCATTACTCTTGGTTACAGTCCAAAACTTGATACTACAACACTTTCTGAAGAAACCACATACTCGAGTAATAGAACATGAATAAATAAAGTTATAAACAATCTTGAAATTTAATTCTTAGGGCTTGCTGTTATATAGTGGCAGAATGTTCTGTTTATGCTACTAGCAGAGAAAGTAATCAAGCATATTACACATCTGTGATCCCTCACAACAAGATTAGTGACTCATTTGAAATATACTGTGTACATATATATCATCTAGGTTTAAAGTAATATATTCCTGTTGTCTATTTTTCTGTGTTTACTTCTAGATCATAGGAACTATTTTACTGTTACCTAGAACTGATTTTAGAACGAGGACAGAATACTTGGTCTTAATAATTTCATGCCTACCTAAACATAAATACACAATATTGTTTAAAAAATAATAATTATGAATATTTTCTACCTGCATTGGGTAGTGCCATAATAAGTTCGTATTTCAAACTACTGATTAATAATATGAAACAAAAAAATGTTAAATTTTAGGATAGATAGTTATAATACTTCAGAAAGTTGTCAACAAATTACACAGGGAAGGAGAAATAGAATACATCGTTTTCTCCACCTATGGTTATTGAGATTTTGGCCAGGTATAGTAGCCTGGGTTGGCATTTGAGTTCTCTTAGTGTCTGTATAACATCTGTTCAGGCTCTTCTGGCTTTCCTAGTCTCTGGTGAAAAGTCTGGTGTAATTCTGATAGTCCTGCCTTTATATGTTACTTGACCATTCTCCCTTACTGCTTATAATGTTCTATCTTTTTTTAGTGAATGTGTTTTTCTGATTATTATGTGTTGGGAGGAATTTCTTTTCTGGTCAAGTCTATTTGGAGTTCTGTAGGCTTTTTTTATGTTCATGGGCATCTCTTTCTTTAGGTTTGAAAAGTTTTCTTCTATAATTATTTTGAAGATATTTGCTGCCCCTTTAAGTTGAAAATCTTCATTCTCATCAACTCCTATTATCTGTAGGTTTGGTCTTCTCATTGTGTCCTGTATTTCCTGGATGTTTTGAGTTAGGATCCTTTTGCATTTTGCATTTTCTTTGATTGTTGTGCTGCTGTTCTCTATGGAATCTTCTACACCTGACATTCTCTCTTCCATCACTTGTATTCTGTTGCTGATGCTTGCATCTATGGTTCCAGATATCTTTCCTAGGGTTTCTATCTCCAGCATTGCCTCACTTTGGGTTTTCTTTATTGTGTCTACTTCCATTTTTAGGTCTAGTATGGTTTTGTTCATTTAAATCACCTGTTCGGATGTGTTTTCCTGTTTTTCTTTAAGGAATTCTACCTGTTTGGTTGTGTTTTCCTGTTTTTCTTTAAGGACTTGTAACACTTTAGCAGTGTTCTCCTGTATTTCTTTAAGTGAATTATTAAAGTCCTTCTTGATGTCTTCTACCATCTTCATGAGATATGCTTTTAAATCCGGGTCTAGCTTTTCGGTTTTGTTGGGGTACACATGACTAGGTGGAGTGGGAGTGCTGTGTTCTTGATTTCTGTAAGTACAATTCTTACATTTGCCTTTGGACATCTGGTAATCTCTGGAGCTAGTTGTTATAGTTTTCTCTGGTTAGAGCTTGTTCCTCAGGTGATTGTGTTAGCCTCTATCAGCAGACCTGGTAGACTACATCTCTTCTCTGAGTTTCAGTTGTCAGAGCACTCTCTGCAGGCAAGCTCTCCTCTCACGGGAAAGGTGCACAGATATATGGCCTAAAGACCTCCCTCCTGGCCGAAGAAGAAGGCCCAAAACAGGACCTGTCCTGAAGCTGAGTTGCTTTGGCCTGTCCCAGAAGGTGTTAGCTTCTGTATTCTACACTCTCACACGTCCAGAATACACTCTGTGGAGTCCTGGAACCAAGATGTCTGCAGCTGATGCTCAGGCAAAGCACTCCTGCACTGGGCAGACCCCTTTCCTCTGGCTGGGAAAGTGGCCAGATGTCTGAAGCCTGTGCAGAATACTCTCGGCTGGGTCCCGGAACCAAGATATCTGCTGCCGCCGATGCTCCGTCAAAGCGCTCCCGCACTGGTCAGACCCCTTTCCTCTGGCCTGGACATTTGCCAGTTGTCTGGGGCCCGAAAAGTGGGCTGCCTTAGAAGCTCTGTGGCTCCCACCTCTCCCAGAAGCTTTTGGCTTCTGTATTCTGTACTCTCACCTGTGCAGAATACACCCGGTGGGGTCCTAGAACCAAGATGTCTGTTGCCAATGCTCAGGCAAAGCACTTCTGCACCCGGCAGACCCCCTTTACTCTGGTTCGGAAAGTGGCCGGATGTCTGGGGCCTTTGCAGAATACACTTGGCAGGGACCTGGACCAGTCTTGTGCTTCTTCAGAAAATTGACATAGTACTACCAGAAGATCCAGCAACACTTCTCCTGGGCAAATACTCAGAAGATGTTCCGATGTGTAATAAGGATTCATTCTCTATGATGTTCATACCAGCCTTATTTATTTATTTTGTTAATATTTTTTATTATTACGTATTTTCCTCAATTACATTTAGAATGTACATTAGAAAGTCCCCCATATCGTACCCCCCCACTTCCCTAACCACGCATTTCCATTTTTTGTCTCTGGCATTCCCCTGTACTGTGGCATATAAAGTTTGCATGTCAAATGGGCCTCTCTTTCCAGTGATGGCCTACTAGGCCATCTTTTGATCATATGCAGTCAAGAGCTCCGGGGTACTGGTTAGTTCATAATGTTATTGGACCTACAGCATTGCAGATCTCTTTAGCTCCTTGGATACTTTCTCAAGCTCTTCCATTGAGAATCCTGTGCTCCATCCAATAGCTGACTTTGAGCATCTACTTAAGTATTTGCTATGCCCCAGCCTTGTCTCACAAGAGACAGCTATATCCGGGTCTTTTCAGCAAAATCTTGCTAGTTTATGCAACGTTTTCATCGTTTGGAGGCTAATTATGGGATGGATCTCTGGACATGTCAGTCTCTAGATGGTCCATCCTTTTGTCTCAGCTCCAAACTTTGTCTCTGTAACAGTCTGGCGGTTCCTCAGAAAATTGGACATGGTACTACTAGAGGATCCCACAATACCTCTCCTGGGCATATATTCAGAAGATGTCCCAACCAGCAAGAAGGAATCCTGCTCCACTATGTTCATAACAGCCTTATTTATAATAGCCAGAGGCTGGAAATAACTCAGATGCCCCTCAACATTGGAATGGATACAAAAAATGTGGTACATTTACACAGTGGAGTACTACTCAGCTATTAAAAAATGAATTTATGAAATTCCTAGGCAAATGGATGGATGTGGAGGGCATCATCCTGAGTGAGGTAACACAATCACAAAAGAACTCAAATGATATTTACAAACTGATAAGTGGATATTAGCCCGGAAACTTAGCATACCTGAGATATAAGATACAATTTGCAAAACACATGAAACTAAAGAATGAAGACCAAATTGTGGACACTTTGCCCCTTCTTAGAATTGGAAGCAGTCACCAGCATTATTTATAATAGCCATTTGCTCGAAAGAACTCAGATGTTGCTCAACAGAAGAATATATGATACAGAATGGATACAGAAATTCTGGTACATTTAAACAATGGAGTACTATTCAGCAGTTAAAAACAATGAACTTATGAATTTCTTAGGCAAAAGCATGTATCTGGAGGATATCATCCTGAGTATGGTAATCCAATCACAAAAGAACACATTTGATATGTACTAACTTATAAGCCGATATTAGCCCCCAAACAGACTACTCAAGATACAATTTGCAAAACGCATGAAACTCGAGATGAAGGAAGACCAAAGTGTGGATACTTCATTGGTTCTTATAATGGGGAACAAAATACCCATGGAAGGAGTTACAGAGACATTTTGGAGGTGAGAAAAAAGAAAGGACCATCCAGAGACTGCTCCACCTGGTGATGCATCCCATAGACAACCACCAAACCCAGACAATATTGCATATGCCAGCAAAATTTTTTGACAGGACACTGGAATAGCTATCTCTTGAGGCTATGCCAGTTCCTGGCAAATACAGAATTGGATACTCACAGTCATCTATTGGATGGTACACAAGGCCCTTAATGTGGAATCTAGAGAAAGTACCCAAGGAGCTAAAGGGTCTGCAACCTTAAAGGAGGATCAACATTATGAACAAACCAGTAACGCCCTGAACTATGTATCTAGTTGCATATGTGGCAGAGGATGGCCTAGTCAGCCATCAAAGAGAGGAGAGTCACTTGGTCTTGTGAAGATAATATACCCAAGTACAGGGGAATGCCAGGGCCAGGAAGCAGGAGTGGGTGAGTTGGCAAGCAGGGTAGGGGAAGGTATAGGAAACTTTCAGGATAGCATTTGAAATGTAAATGAAGAAAAATATCTAATAAAAATGAGTTAAAAAATATTAGCAAAACCTTATATTAGCACGTTAACAGCACATCCTAAAGATCTCAAACACAAAGAAGAAATGACACCCAAAAGATGTGGTGGCAGGAAATAGTAAAACTCAGGGTGGAAAAAAAATAAAATAGAAAGAAAAATACAAATAATTTTTGGAACAAATATTGGTTCTTTGACAAGATCACTAAGATCAACAAACTATTATTCAAGTTAACTAAAATAGAAAAGATAATATCCAAATTAGCAAAATCAGATATTAAATGGGGGGACATAACAACAGACACCTGATAGGTCAGAAAGTTTCGCAAAGTGCTTCTTCCTCCTAGAAGCACACTTGCTCAACCATATTAATTGCTGCTGTATTCATAATTATCTGCAACTGGAAACAACCTACATGTCCATAAACTGAAGAATGTATAACATATATGTTATATTTATACAATGGAACATTACTCAGCTGTTATGAAATGGATGGAAACAGAAAAAAATAAAAAAAAAAAAACTAAAAACAAAAACATAACCTGAATAACGTATCCCAGTCCCAGGAAGATAAATATGCTATGTGTTGATTTATATGTTGATATTGACTGGGCTGGATAGTTTTTTGTCAACTTGTCACAAAGTAAAGTCCCCTGAGAGTAGGGAATCTCAATTGAGAAAATGTCTCCATAAGATTGGTCTGTGCAGGCAGGACTGCAGGGCAGTTTCTTAATTAATGATTGATGGGTAGGATTTCTGCCAATTGTTGATACTGCCATCCATGTGCTTGTGGTTCTGAGTTCTCTATGAGAAAGCATGAAACCATGGGGAACTAACCACTAAGCAGAATGCTGCAGACACTCTGGGCCCCTTTGTCTGCGTGGAACGGATCTCTAGTCACAGGTGGGCAAAGCGTTGGATGAAATGATAGATAGATACACAGAGAAGAGGTTGTGTAGAATCTGAATGTAATGTGTCAAATTGAGCATCAAACTTTTTATACAGAAGAGAATAGGAAAGTTGGGTGACACACAAGCAAGGTACAAAGAGGTTACTGGATTCTTACAGAAAACGGAGGAATACAAACTCAGAAGTTCTCACAGGAAACACCTGGGATAAAATTCACTGTTAACAACTGGGATCAAAAAGAGCTCCACCAAATATCCACATAATCTTAGAAGCCAGGGTCAAGGGCTTCGTGCCCTTGCTATAGTTCCTATTTTAGTCTATTGTATAGACCACCTTCCCCCTAGGCCATTGTAAATACGTGTATATGGGTGGAACTCAGCTATCTATAGTTCTAAATATGTACTCTGCTTCCTCCTTAGGTCTCAAACTTCCTTCATCCTAGATGATGATAAATTCTTGTGTAGGGCAGTGACTTAGCTTTTATTCAAAGTGGTAGTATAATACCAGAGGCAATTCTGAATGCCACTGAATAGGCAACATTCTTACTGAATTCCAAGCCCATGGTCAGCTCAAGGACTTTCTAGGATATTGGAACACTGGCGAAAGCTTAGCTATATCAGAATTCAATCTTAAAAATAACTTATAATAAGATAACACTAAAAGAGAGCATGTGGATCCATACACCAGACTAACGCGGGAATAGGGGATGAGTATATGGGTTAATGAGAAGGCCAAAACTCCAGAAGGTGAGCTTCCATGAAACTCTTTGCCTCATGAGTGCTTCCAGGCCTCTCGGCCTGTCAAGCTGACTCGACTGGTGTGCGTGGCAGCAGTACCCATCCATGTTCTCTGTATTAGCTCCTGCCTCTAGGTACCTGGCCCATTTCAGTTCCTGTTCTGTCTGTCTTCAGATGATGAATAGCAATGAAGAAGTGTAAACCAAATAAGTCCTACCCTCCCCAACTTGTGTTGGGTTATAGTTTTTGGTGACAGCAATACAAAGATTAACACATTCTACATTACATATGTGATGGCCTGTCTACAATCTGTAGATCCAGTGAAGTTAGGTATAGAGGAAGGACTTGGGTGCATACATTGATGCCCATGGTATGGGGATATAGAATGGATTTTATTAGTGGACAAAGGTGGACAAGAAAGAGAAGATCAGGTGGCATAGGGGAGGGAGATGGGGTTGAATAAGGAAATGCAGGAAGAGATATTTGAAAGAGAAGAATTTGGTGAATGATGCCCGAAAGGTGTAGGAACTGGAGAGGATGGGAGGTAGTGAAAGAACCGTGGGGAGTAAAATTTGGGGGGACTGTAAGCAGGGTCTATTAAATGAGAAGTTAATATTATTTTTAATGTTACTAGAATATTAAGCATGGCAGAGGGGCTCCCAGGAATGTACATTTTACCTCCAAAATACTGGGCTTTCATGGATTCTTGGTAAGGTGAACCACTTAAAAGCTCTTACCACTCTTAAACACTTAAAAGCTGGTACCACTCTGTTACCACTCATGCTGTTGTAGAGTTTCTCTCTACTTGCTGCCCTCAAATCACATCCCTCATAATCTATGGATTGTATGAAAATTTAAGGTGGGTTCCAGCCCCTCACTGGGCAATATCATTGCCACCCACAGTGTTAGTTAGATCTAACTTTCTCAAGGATTGCAGCTGATGCAGATTAATACTTCAACCATGATCTTGGAAAGAATTACTACGAAAAGCATGCCTTTTTTTTTTTCAAAATTCAGGCTGGTGTTCAGATGATTATTATTTCTTTGTACCTATTTCCTCCCTCTGATTCCTGATATGATATAAGAAAAACATGGTTAATGTACAGATGTGCACCCTGAGGATTCAAAGTAGAAAGGGATGATAGGTTTTTACATAAAAGTTTAGTTTTGTGATTCTTTTAAGATTTTTGAAGGATTAATTTTTGAGATAGTTAAAAACTAATCCTTTATGTATAACAGCAAATTTCAGTCTACCAGTAAGAGAAACTGGCTGAAAAAAATACCTTACTTGCTTACAAGTTGTTAATCTATAACAAGATTTTTAGTTAGAAATGTGTGTTGGTTCTTGGGGATAATATTGGATATTTATAAACATAATTTATAAATAGCTCATCATAAAAGTATAGTGAGAAGATGCTTTTCCTTATATATTCTCATAATTATTCACTAGAAGAAAATAGAAAGTAACCAGTATAAATTTTATACTAATTGAAAGATTGTGCAGAGATATATAAGCAGTGTGAGAAAAATAAAGTTGGTGCTTTGTTCTATCCACCAAATGTGAGTATATATGGAAAGTGGTTGAAGCTTTGCACTGTCCAACAAATGTGTGTGTGTGTGTGTGTGTGTGTGTGTGTGTGTGTGTGTGTGATTGTTTGTGCTTCTTAAAGCTTGCTTCTTCTACCATGTATGTAAATGTGTCTTGCCTGCTTTATATGCCATCTAACCAACATCCCCTCCTTGAATCATTGAACACTCTATCACAGCTACTCTTGGAAAGGCAAACAGACAGCAAACACACAGAACACTACTGGGCATAACTTGAACATGTATGAGACCACCCACCTCTTCCAGTGACACCCTTCCTCCAACAAGGAAACACCTAGTCCAACAAGGTTACTCATCCGAATACAGCCTATGGGCCGATGGGAACCAATTACATTAAAACTACCACACCTACCTAGCTACATGCATACATATATTCATGCATAAGAGATAAACAGAGAAAGAGGGTGAGAGAAATAGAAAGAGAAAGAGTGATTGGTAGATGATAGAGAAATAGTTGCATACATATCTATATAAATACATTCAATCATTACTTCATACATACATACATACATACATACATACATACATACATACATACATACATATATAGATGATGGATAGACAGATAATGATATGTGATACTAATCTAAACACTAAAGACATGGTGCCCTTTAACTCACACACACACACCCTGAGCATTGTTTACAATCCTCAATTAAGACATAAAGGTTGGACATTCGAACTACAAAGACATATAAAAACAAATCCACAAAACTCACAATGTTCATTTGGTGTGCATAGATTTGATTAATATCTAGGATTTTCTTTTTTGTGTATATTATGAGAGATTACACCCTAAAATCTTTCTCAAACTTGTCCATTATTTTAGTTACTACCGTGTACAACCTGATACTTATAATCCACTAGATAGTAACGTTACAGAAGGTATTTATTGTGCTGAAGATATTCAGTCATACCCCTCAGCTCCAAAATATATCTTTTAAAGACACATAGTAAGGAACGATCTTCCAAATGACCTGAAATGAAACTGTCACCTGGTGGAAAATAACACAGCACAGGAAGAAGTTTACACATAAAATTTATATTCATGTGAATATTGGTCAAAATGATTCCAATTGTAAAGTTGAATTACATAGTGGTATGTCTTTGAAACAATAGGAAAAAATGATGTGCATACATTGTGTTTTCCAAAAAGAGTAGGAAATGTAAAACATTTAAGCAGTGGCATGTTGGTTTCTAATGCCAGGAGATGACTAACATAGCAACAGACTAATAATGTATCCTCTTCAAAAGTTAAAAGAAAACAGCAACAACAAGAAGAGAACAACAATCACAAGGAACCATGTCATCCGTGGCATCTTTAGGAGGATGTGCAGCACTCTGAACATGGTTCCAAGGACTTTAGTAGATGTCTATTGCGTTGTCAGCCTGACAGGTTTGTGTTCAACCATCCATGTCTGTATACTAAGGTTGGGAACAATCCATCGGGGATGAGTGACCTAAAGATGATGAGTTCTACTCCCCACTCTCCTTGCTGCTCTGGAGACTTCCAACCTGAGGGGAGGAATGTTATATTGATGAGTATGAGAATGCTCAAATCCTTTTTGTCTACATTGTGTAAATGTGGCATCTCTTTAAGTGAAGTGTAAGACCTGCTTGGCCAGAAGGTACAACCAGAAGCCTGTTGAATAAAGATGCTACTATAGAGACCCCATGTAATGAGAAAGGTCTTTCTGAAGTACCCTTGGACAGAGGTGGAATTTAAGATCCAATTATTCAAAAATGGCATGTAGGCACTACTGTAGGCCTTATTGTCATACCGAGAACATCCCCAACACTAATCAGAGATGTATGGCTAGTGGTCAGAGGTGATTGGGTAATGGACATTGGGAAGAAATGAGACCCTATGAGCCATGAAAAATAGATAGGACCCCAATGGTCAGAGGGGAAATACACGAGGGCATCTTTGTGAGAATTTGGAAATCTAAAACCCCTTTGTACAGGTAAACTAGTATGTTGGTTGGGTAGAGTTTAAATTTGCATGTTCTTTCCTTGACATGAGCTCAAAGACTCAGCCTACCTCATGCAGTAGAGCCCATTCCAGGTACTACCTTACAGCTAGCAACTCCTCATCAGAGACTAGAGCATCTGTCCACTGTAGTAAATGTGGTGCCGGATCAGGAAGCAGTCTGAGCACTCACCAAAAACCTGGCTGACAATTCCACACTAGTTCTTCTTCTCAGGCATATGTTCTTCTCCTGGGTCTAGGTATGAATCGTGAGGAATACATCATTTTAGTTTCTGCATTGAGGAAATGAGCTTTTGTTCTGGGCTGTACTTCTTAATGTTCGGCTCAGGTAATTTAAGCTTGGGTGGTCTGGAGGTCCATTTGGGAGTTAAAATTAGAGGAGGGGGTGACTAAGTGTCTCCATCAGAGGAGAACATTGCAAGGTCATTATTGGTCAGAAAGGCATATTTGATGACCACTTGGGGAAAATGAGATCTGAGGCCCCTGGTAACTCAGAGTCAGTAGATTGAAATCTTTTTGGTCAAAGCAGAAGGATCTGAGGCCCAATTAAATAGACTTAGTAAGTTTACTCCCACAGGGGCATATTTAGAATGTCTGAGAACCCTTTGGATATTGGTGGACGGTAGCTCTCTATTAGAACAGGGAGGGCTGGTATATCTTTTGGTGAAAAGTGGAATATTTCAGGTATAGTCTAAAAACAAATTCAGTAAAAAGACAGTAATTGGGATACTTTGGGCAAGGAGAGACATATGCAGTATCCCTATGTGCAGGAGAAGAATTGTTTCTGCCCGTCTCAGGATTGGTGATAGATCTAAGATTCTCTAAAATAGGAGGATGGTGATAGGAGCTTCATAGGATTGTATAGAATAATTTTGTCCTGTTATTCCTATGTCTGAAGCACTATTGATCAGAAATTGAACACTGATTGATACATTGAGAATTCTAGGACATTCCAGGTACTTACTCCTTCATCAGCTCCAAACATGAAATCACAATCAAGAATACACATCATCTGAATGTCAGTGGTAGGCATGACAACAATCTTAGAAGTCTTTTAAGAGGGTGTAATGTAGTATTTTCTGGTTTAGTGTCTTCCTTAAATATATGTCCATCCACACATTCCTCTGCATGGAGGCCAGGATGTCTCTGTCTAAGGTAACAAAACAAAGATAGTAAACTGATTTACCCTTACCTTGATACTCTTCTGTTTGGGATTTCAGTCCAGAGTGTTCAGAAATCTCTTAGGTCAGAACAGTGCTTCCCAGACCATGGAAATTAGAAGTTATACGTAGGACATACACTGGGATGATGGAGAATCTGGGGGATTTCCAGTCTGGGGGATTTTTAGTCAGATGACATAAGAGCAAGGCCACTTTTCTTGAATGAAGGAATGTCTCCGAATATTTGTAACAGGAAGAAGTTTGGAAGTAATCTTAGACAGTTGTAATATAGCAGGCACACATAGTCAATAAGACAAGATCTATTTACACTTTACAAGAGAGGGTAGGTATGTGTCCACCACTGAAAAAAAAGGAAATATTTCAGTCCAATATGGGCATTCGAGAAGGCTTTGTTGCCCAATAGACACAGGGAGAAGAGGAAATATTTATGACTAGATGTGGTGTGTCTGAGGCTCCCATAGGGAGAGGGAGAGGCACTGAAGCCCTGGTATGACTGGATGACATTTATAGACCTCTTCGACAGAGGATGTGAATTTGAGAACCACTGGAACAAAAAGAGTCATTCTGGTGCCCCTTTCAAATGAGGAGTTCGATGTGAGACACAGTTAAATGGAAATTTTTGCCCTCCATCAGATAGAGAATAGTTTGGAATTCTTTCTGATCAGAGAGGGTAATTATTGAAGACCTTTTGGACTGGAAGTGAAGTTTGGGGCCTGGGGCAGGTAGAGATGATCTCAGGCCTGTCAGGCTTACAAGACAGATATTGGACCCTCATGTATACAGAGGGTGCATTTGATATATAATGGACACAAATTAGTGGTCTAAGTATTGATGTAGAAGATTAAAGCAGAATTAGAGTCTGCTTAATGTCCCCAACCTCTTTAGGGTTGAGGAAGTGACCTAGCCTACCTTAAGCAGGAGAGGTAGGACTGCTTCACAACTTAGAAGATTCCCATCTTCACATACACCTTGGTAAGCCTGGCAGCAATACAAGTATTATGCACCAGGCATGACTGTAAGTCTCTAAGCACTCTTGAAGCTTATCATCAGTTATATGGGTGTTTTCATGAAGGATGGTACGAAGGATAGATGACCTAAGTTTCAGGCTCTGTTAATGCAGGGCAGAATTAAGTGAAGTATAATTTCCTAGAGACCATCGTTGGAGGGAAATGATCTAAAGCTCATGATTGGAGTGTTATATTTGAGGCTCATATGTATGTAAGGATGCTCTTAGGATACCTGGATTTTGGTACCCTTGGGAAAAATGAAAATTCTGAGATTCCAATAGTAAACTACAGTCATAATTATAACTGACCTTGGGCAGAAATGGAAGGTTTTTTGTATTGTTGGTAACAGCAGTAGGTCATGAAGGCCACCTATCCCAAGTGAAATTCTGATGACCCTTCATCCAAAGGTGATGGTATGAGATACCTTGAAAACAGGTTGAGTAGCATGTGTTCATACCTACAACTTCTATGACCTTCCGGACCCATTTTGCTTAAAAAGAAAGAACCTGGGGCTGGAGAGATGATTCAGTGGTTAAGAACACTGACGGCTCTCCCAGGGCTCCTGAGTTCACAAACATCTGTAATGGTATCCAGTGCCGTCTTCTAATGTGCAGGCACACATGCATAGAGAACACTGTATATATAATAAATAAATAAATACTTAAAAAAGAAAGGAACAAAGGAATGAAGGAAGGATGGAAGGAAGGAAGGAAAGAAGGAAAGAAGAGAAAGAAATTTAGGAGGGAAGAAAGAAGGAAGGAAGAAAGAAAGAATGAAAGAAAGAAAGAAAGAAAGAAAGAAAGAAAGAAAGAAAGAAAGAGAGAAAGAAAGAAAGAAAGAGAAAGAAAGGAGAGGAAGAGAATGAAGGAGGGAGAGAGAGAGAAAGAGAGAGAGATAGAAAGAAAGAGACAGAAAGCAAGAGAGAGAGAAAAAAAGAAAGAAAGAAGGAAGGAAAGAGAAAGAAAGAAAGAAAGAAAGAAAGAAAGAAAGAAAGAAAGAAAGAAAGAAAGAAAGAAAGAAAGAAAGAAAGAAAGAAAGAAAGAAAGGAAGGAAGGAAGGAAGGAAGGAAGGAAAGAGGGAGGGAAGAAAGTAAGAAAGAAAGAAAGTAAGAAAGAGAGAGAGAACGAAAGAAAAAGAAAGGAAGGAAGGAAGGGAGAGAGAGAGAGAGAGAGAGAGAGAGAGAGAGAGAGAGAGAGAGAGAGAGAGAGAGAGAGAGAGAGAGAGAGAGAGAGAGAGAGAGAGAGAGAAAGTAAGTTAGTTAGTTTCAGGCCATGATTAACCAAGTAGCAGGGTCAAGTCACCACATTGTGCAAAAGGGAAAAATCTAGTTTATCTTGGGTAGAGGGAGAACAGAATGGTAGTGCATAGTTTGCTTCCATCTAGTCTCCCCACCTTCCATTATCCATATATTGTATATACTGTTGGGAAGAATACAAGGAACAATCAGCACACTCTTCCAACAGGGAGAGTGGCTGTCTGACCTGAGGTTGTATTTGTCTGTACCTATCTATAAGTGAGAGACAGGAACACACCATTTCTGACACCTAACTCTAGGAAGATCACATGCATATTAGTTTTCTTTCTATGTTCTGCCCTCTGCCCTACACTCAGAAACATGTGAGAGCCCACTGTGAAGTTGCAATTGTGTTTGCCTTGCAATCTTTCTAATAGAGAGTGGCACTGAGGTAATATGAGTTTAAGTCAAGTTTAAGGTGCCCTTGGAAAGAATACTCTTGGGCATCCCAAGAGGCTATATCTGAAACTCCTATGACTACAGGTATAATAAATGAAACCCTCTTGGCCATAGGATCCAAACCTGAGGTCTCTGTCATCATTGCTCCATGACACATACACCGTTGGCAAGCAATTAGATGTCTATGTTCCTTGAGGTTGAAGGAGGTAATTATAGCCCCCTTTTGTACTACAATGTACTGCATGTGAGTGGACATCATTCTACCTTTTTCAGTGGGAATGGCATAAAGCTTACTTAGTCTGGGGCATCTTTTTTTAATTAGATATTTTCTTTAATTACATTTCAAATATTATCTACTTTCCTAGATTGCCTTCTGAAAATCTCCTATGCCTTCTCCCTCCCCCCGCTCCCCAACCTACCTACTCCTGCTTCCTGGCCCTGGCATTTGCCTATAATGGGGAATAGAGCCTTCACAGGACCAAGGCCCTCTCTTCCCATTGATGACCTCCTAGGCCATCCTATGCTACACTTGTGGTTAGAGCCACAAGTTCCACCATGTGTTTTCTTTGATTGGTGGCATAGTTCCAAGGAGCTCTGGGGGAGGGGTACTAGTTAGTTCATATTGATGTTCCTTCTATGGGGCTTCAGTCCCTTTCATGTCCCTGGGTATTTCTCTGGCTCCTTCATTGAGGACCTTATGCTCTGTCCAATGGATGACTGTGAGCATCCACTTTTGTATTTGGCAGGCAGTGGTTTGGGACATCTTTTGTCACAAGAGATATGACTGAGTCCCACTTTCAACGAAACTGAAAGTTTGAGGGTATTTCTACTAAATGAGTACTTTAGACAATCTTGGGCAAACAGAGAAGGTCTGCAGGAGGCTTAGTCATAGGAGGAATGTCTGACATTCTCTTCAGTGAAAAACAAAACAAAACAAAGAACTGAGGTAACTTGGGAAGAGAGGAAGTACTGGGCACTTAGGAGTAAGAAAAATAATGAGACCTGGTTGGTACAATGGTATGCATTAGAAAAACCTTGGAGAGGGGGTAAGTGCCATGCAACATCCTGTTATGTATGAATGTCCCTTTTAACTTGATTAGTAAAGGAAGTCCCTCCACTGCTCTTCAGCTTCCAAATCTTCCTTAGTTGGTAAAAGTTTCACATCCTGTGTTTAGTCTGAGGGAGTTCAGAGAACATTCCAAGCCTTTTCAAACAGCCTGGATGTCTGTCCCTGGCTAGGTTGCCGCCTTCAGTTTGTCTTAATATGTACATATACAGGCAACAACAATTCAATTGGATTGCAAAGCATAACATAGGATCCATTCAATAATTCTCTCTATATATATATATGAATGACCTGGGACCACAAACCAGAGAAAAACAATATATTTCCCCTGTCATCCTTATAAAAGGGAAAGGCTTGAATCTTACTTAATTAGAGAATATACATTTGATATAGTTCAAAGTCATAAGTGAATGCTTGAGGATACAAGGCATCATGCACTACTATTCAAAAGAGCATATCTAATAGCATTTTAGGAATAAAGACCTTCCTTTGGTCAAACACAGTGGATAATGCCCCCTTCCCTTGCAGAAATGGACAAGATCCAAGGCCATATTTTGGGGGAAGGAAAAGACTGAACCTCACTCAGCCTCACCCAGGTTAGTTCTCTTGGATACTTCAAAAAACAAGGAGTGTGAGAGGAATCCTGGGAACATAGGAGTTATGAGAACCTCTTCTCAGAATGGTAAGTTCCAAGACCACCTTCAACAGAGAAAAAATCGTGAATGTCTTAGTTCCTAAAGTAGAGGTCCCCAGTCATATTTTGCAGGTCAGAAATATCCAGTTCACCCATGGTCAACAGGGTAAGTTTCTAGGCTTCACTGGGTACTGGAGGAATGTTCAGACTCTGCCTCACTAGCTTCCAAGTATTTCCCCCATATGCATACCCTGTGTAACATCTTTGAGAGTCCAGTCAGTGGTCACAACAATCTCCCAGCATAAGTAGTTATGCAAGCATTGATGTTTCCTCGAGGCTGTGTTCAGCTGCACACATCTGTGAATAAGAGATAGGAATGGTGCATTTTGATGACCATTTTTGAAGCACAGGATACGAGAGCCAATTTCAGATTTCTATTTTCTGTCCTATGATCTAAAAGGATAGAAAATGTGAGGTGTCATTGGTCGTGTATGTATTGTATGGATATGTTTAAAGCAAACTTAGTTAATAGGGGTATTTGCGAGGCACAGCCAGAAGAGAATCTCTGGTGGTTCAATAATTGCACAGATGGACCTGAAGTGTCCTAGTACAGAGAGTAGATGTATGAAACGCCCCTTTGACACAGGAGCTAGTTCTGAGAGCCCTTTCAATAGTCTTTGATTTCCCAGGACCCCCTTTGTAGAAACTGAAGTTCTAAAATCCACTTGGTGAATTGAAGTAGACAATAGGCCCAGATTCCTACTGGGAAGACAGGGAATGTTACATTCTCTTTTATGTAGAATGAGTGGTATAAGTCTCTTATGGTCTGACATCCCTTTAAGGAAAAATGATTCAAAGCTACTTGGTAGGATTAGGAATATTCCTTATAAGGCATAATACATGTTTTAGGCGACATTTGACCAATAGAGTCTAAGGCAATGTTAGCCCTAGGAGAGTTCTGACATTCTATTCAGTGTAGTGAGAAAAAAATGAGTTACCATGGGGAAATGTGGGCCCCATGTAAAAAAGGAAATCTCGAAGGCCCTCCTGAAAGAGGAGGGCAGACTCCTCTTGAGGCAGAATGTGAAATTGCCATATACACCTCTGTCAAAGGTAAAGGTCCCTGGTACCTTATAGAGTGGAGAATGTTTCCAGGCATGACCATAAGTTTCCAATTCTTATTCAGTGTTTTTATTTTCATAGTTTGTGTTCATTCATGAGAGACATGGCAGCAATATATATTTTTTTTTCTTCCAAAGGCTTTCAATGACTGTTGCTGGCTAGTATACTTCTTTGACTTTATTCATCTATCCAGGTCTAGGCAGAATTAATGAAGTTATTACATTTCTATTGACTTGCCTAAAGGCAGATGGCACAGGTACTTTGCTCTGATTTGTAACTTGGACTATGGGACCTCAAACCAGACTGGACTAGGGTACATTGTTTACAGAAGGAGTCACTTTTGGAAATATGGCTGACCAGCTAGGTATAAAACTACTTTGAAGTATACATTCACATATATACTTCATATATTTGAATGACATTTTTGAGAAAGAGAACGTGTTGGGTGGATAAGGAAGAGAAGGAAGGTCACAGAATCCCTCAGACAAAAGTTTACCTTTGGAATTGGAAGATGTCAAAAATAACTTATCAAGTGCAAATGTCCTCATAGTCCAGAATACCCATGTGTTCTGAGACTTTGAGTTTTGCTTGCCAACAATCAGAGCAGTTTTCTTTCAAATTGTTTGGTAAACTCTAGCTCTATGTTCTCCATAAGCTGTACAGCAGCATCCCAGGCATAGGCACCAAAATGGAATTGATCCATTTCAAGTGACAGGCTTAAAATTAAAAATTAGATTAGGGTTCATATAATTACTGTCATGTCCCAGGACATCATTTCAGAGTGTTTGGCATCCCTTCTTTTATTTGAGCATGCCTGGCCATCCAGGTCTGAAGGGAAACTTTAGGACCTCCTAGAGGAATAGACCTCATGGTTCTATGGATAAAAGTGGATTTTCTGAGGTAAGCATAGTCAAGAGAAGTTGATTTAAAGTTTCCTTGAGGAAAAAAATAAAAAAGAACATTGGCTTGAGTTTTTCATGTCAGTGGCTTTTCTGTAGGCTCCATAAGCAGCAGAATTTGTATTAATCCCCGGTCAAATTTAAGGGTGAGTCTATATTTCACTAATTCAAAGATAAAATCAAAGATTCTTCCTTGACAGAGTATCTATGTCAAAGATTCTTCATTGAAACCTTTTTGAACCTAGAGTTTACCTTGAACTGAAGGAAAAGTCTCAGAAACATTAGGAAAAACATCTAAGGTTCAGTCCATAATATCAGCAAGCTCTGTGGGATTCCTCGACCTAAATGAATGTCCAAGCCTGCTTCGGACAAACTGGTATGATCTGAGGCTCCCTTTGCTTCAGTAGGAATATGTGATGCCTCCTTAAGTAAAGGTAGAAGGAATGAGTAGCCCTGGGGAGAAAGGAGTTGCTGATATCCTTGTAACAGGAGAGATGATCAGAGTATAAAATTCCCCATAATATTTTGAGCAAAAATTAAATTGCTTACCTTAGCTCATGAGGTCCTAGCATGGCCACAACTTCTGACAGTTCTTCACAGCCTGGGGTATCCATATCCTTAGCTGAATTAGCAAGGCACCAAATATAGATACCATGATTCATGAAAAGCTTCGGATTGTATCCTCAGCATGATTGCCTCCTAAGAATTATGTTCAACCAACCAGAACTGAGTTATAATGATGATTTCACACAATGTCATGTGACTATACTCAAGAAAGTGGCATAAGGTTCCAGGATTGGCCTCCTCCTCTTGATTTCTGTGAACTTTGAGCAGAGGGAGCAATTCTCCTTGGTCAGAGGTAAAATATCCCATGGGTTCCTGAACGGAAGGGATTTTTATGATTGCCCATTGCATCAAAGGTGTACATTTTATGACCTTGATCATCACAGGAAGGAAAATACTATAGGTTTGGAAAGTAGAAAGTCCCTCAACCCTGTTGGACAGTAGGGGAGTTGCCCTGTTCACCTTCTGTAGAGGAGTTTGTTCCAGGCACTCCAGGCCTCCACATCTTCAGAGAACTCTAAAAAATTCTTATCTCTTAGGACTCCATGAAGATATGACAGCAATCTGAGGTTTCTTCTGACAAGTTGGTTCAAAGTCCCTGGATTTGTTGCCTATTAAACTTACAACAAAGCACACAGGTGTGGATGTAGTGTACAGTTACCTTTCTGATGACCAGCTTAAAGAGAGCCTTGGATCCAGGCTGAGGTTTTTATACATTGGCCATGGGACTTGACTCTGGAGTTCTGTGAGGTTTGTTTTGTTTGTTTGTTTGTTTTTGGTGGTCAAAAGTGTATTCCCTAACCAATAATGTCTGAGGGAGAAGCTCTTAGTTGAGTGGTAGACCTGATTCCACCATGAACAAAGACTGAAGCTCTTGCGTATTCTTGGTACCAAGGATTCAGCCTGAAGCACACTAGAGCTGAGCCTGAATATTTGAGATAAACTTCTCACTCACAAGGTCAGTTCTATACCTTGCTTCATCAGAGAGGCATGTCTCAGACCCTTCCAGTGCAGAAGGAGGAAGAATAAAGCGTTTTACTCAAGGTCAGCTGACCCCTTTGGCATACACATAATGTCAGGGGATACTATGGTTAGAGGAAGCAAGGTTTAGGTGCTCTTCAAAAGATAAACCAACTGGGTGTCAGCCCCCTTGAAGTTATGGGATACTTTACATCGAGGGGGCCTGACGTGATGGAGTTGATATTTATGCTGGAGGTATAAATTATCCTGGGTCTAGAAGGGTACATCTGAGTCCCCATTGTAACTTTATCAATGCTATTGCATGCTGATAGTAAAAGAGCCAACTTTGTGGCTTTCTTAAAATGTTGTTGGGGTCTGTTGATAAGTCCTTTGCTTATCATGTCATATGTATCAGGGCATCTTCAGTTATTGAGGACCTATGTGACACCTTTGTTCTGAAGTGGTAATTCTGAGGGAAATTAACGAAATTCTGAGGTTTCTGGTTCTCATATGATAATGCTGCCTTCAATACTCGGGAGTTTCTAACATATTTGATTTCGGGGGTTACATCTGAATCCCCCTTGAGTTATTGGTGTAAGTTGTGAGTCACATAGGTTCTATTTCATGTATGTGGGTATACTGTCATTGTCTTCAGACACACAATAAGGTGGCATCAGGTCCCATGACAGATGGTTGTGGTACAACAAGTGATTGCTGAGAATTGAACTCAGGACCTGTGGAAGAGAAGTCAGTGCTTTTAACTGCTGAGCCATCTCTCCAGCCCCAGCACATTGGTTCTAGACAGGTAAGATGAAGGTCACTTAGGCTATTGGGGATGATCTGAGGATCCCTGGTTCAGAATGGGCATATCAGAAGTTCCCTTGGTCCATACAGTAGTTTAGAAGATCTGTGGTTCTTAAGCTGTAGGTCTGAACCTTACCAGAGAAGAATGCCTGGAGTGTTTTTGAATTCCTAATTTAGACAAAGTGTACCTGATGACTCCTTGAGCCACTGAGAGTGATTTAAGCTCCACTTCAAGAATGGGGGGACAGTGTGAGTCTTTTTGGTGCTGAAGGGATAATTCTGAGGTTTGTGTGTCAGAAACAGGACTTGGAGGACCCAGTGACAGAGTGATAATGTTGATGTATCCACAAACAATCTATAAAGGATGCCATCCTTTAGAGGCAGAAAGGTTCACACCATGTTGGGGAAAGTAGAAATGCCAAAGACTATTGTATCTGTACAAGATCAAGGGTCGATATGGAGAGGAGAGAAGGCCTGAATATTTCATGATTGAGACGTCCTGGGAACCTAGAACACGCAAATCATGCAGGCCATGCAACAGCTTAATCAATCTCCAGTGTGCTAGGAGACATTTCCCAGCTAGTTCTCCTGATAATTCTGCTGCCTACTTCTAAAAATGGCAAGGCTTTCTCATTTTTGCTGGTCAGCTTAATGTCTATGTCTTGGGTTCATTAACGTGCTGGCTACTCTTAAGCTCTGAGACTTCAGGAACCCGGGTCCTGATCCTTGGACAGGGGTAATTAGGTCAGAGGATCAGAATAAGAAGCACTTGGTGCACCTTAGATCAAGGGAGTGGAATTTTCATGGACTAGATCAGATCTAGTAGGTAGGTCTAGGTCCTCAATGTTCAGAAGAATCACATAATACTCTCCATGAGGTGAAAATTATATAGCACATTCATCTGGATACAATTGTGATCTAATCTTAATCAGAAAGGGGATTCTTGTCCTGCTTTTAGTCACAGGGGCATAGATGAGGCTTCAATGTGCATCTGAGGCAGCTAGGAGTGGAAATTGTAAGTTTGATAGCCAGTTGATGAAAAGAAAAAGTTCTAAATTCATGTTGTTCATAAGGGGCATAGAAAGGGAAAATATGAGGGCAGCTTCTGTATCAAAAAAGAACTGAAAATGCCAGAGTAAGAGAGAGTAGGGCCCAGGCCACCCTCTTGAGATGGACTGCCTTACAGGTTCCGTTTGGCAGGCTGGGGAGCTCTGGTGTGTCCCTGGGCAGAAGGAGGAAGTCAGAAGCAAGGAGTAAGTCGTAAGCCTCCTAGAGCATTTTCGATATCTCTTTTGTCATAAAAAGCACCGGTGAGGCCCAGTTTCTTAGATGGAGCATTTGAGGGGCCACCTATTTCAGCCTGAAGCATTCTGAGCCTTTCTGAAACAGGGATCACAAAGCCAGTGTCCCTTTGGTGAGAACTGGAAAGTCTGAGTCCACATTGGTCTGATTGAGAAGGTCCGACACCTCCTTTAGGGAAGAGGAAAGAACTACAACTCCCCTTTTGCAGTGCGATCCTGTTGAGATTGATTTTCAAATGATGTGTATATTTGTGGCCTCCTAGGACAGAATGGTCACAAAGGGGGAACCCAAATTTATATTGTAATGATGGGTCTCTCCGAGGACTGGAGAGAGCAGGTACCACATCCTCTGCTTGAGATATTGTATGTTTGTCATATCTTCGCATAACAGGGAATGTTCCAAAAGGGAATGTGGTACTCCCTTTTGGTGGTATGAATGCCCATAGGATAGGCACAAAAGCTATGGGCTCCCGTTTGGCACTTCTGGAAGTTTTCTCTCCCTCTTGGACATTAGGAATATGTTTTGAGTCCTCCTTAGTAGAAAAAGAATGGCTGATATCCTCTTGGGGTGATGATGAGTGTTGCACACCTCTATGGGGACTGTCTCCATCTGGAGATGAATCAATGCATTCTTGATCTGTAGGGGAAGCTTGCAGGGCTTTTTGGGTAACAGAGGCTTTCCTCTGTTTTCTCTTGGTAGAAGTAGCGTGTCTGGGAATCTCATGAGGAAGGTGGGATGCCTGAGGCTGTCTTCATGAGAAAGAGTGGTTCGCATGCATTCTTCTGTAAGGATGGAGGATGGCTTGTCAACCTTATGCTCTGAATTGGAAGCTTTGGTGTCCCATTGGTCTGAAGGGGCTTTTTCTGATGGGGTTTCAGTAGACTTAGATGGTCTGTGAATGCCTTGGCTTGGTAGGGGACTTCTGAGGCCCACCTCATGAGATGGTGAGCATCTGCAGGCTCCTTTAGCAGAATCAGATGTGGCAAAGTTTGTTAGTCATAGTTTTAAGCTTTACAACTCTTTCTTAAATTTGCAAACTCTTACCCAAATTTTGGAAGAATGGCAGTGTTTCCAACCCACATGTTTTGAGCGCACATATTTCAGGCCCTCTTGATCTACAGAGGAAGGGCTTGGTCTTGTTTTCCTCAATTTAGAAGGTGTGGGGCAATCTCCTGGAGGAGGAGAATGACTGAGACCTTTTTTACAAAGAATACTAGATCTGAAACTCAATTGAGATGATTTTAAGGGGGAGATGCTCCTTTGAGGAGTAGAGGTAGGACTGGATTCCTTTTCTGCATACTTGGAAGATGTGAGGCTACTTACGGCAGAAGAGATACATTTTAAGGCATCAAGTTCTGAAAGGCAGTATCTGATATCCCTTTCAGGAATTGGGACATGTTTCAATATCCTTTGGTTAGATTTCAAACGTCTAGGGTTCTTTTTGAGATAAGAGAAATTTCTCCATCCATCTTCATGAGGAGGGGTAGGCATAATGTCCCCTTCTGCACAAAGGGACAGTCCCTGAAACTCTGTTGAAAAGGAAGTATCCACGGTTTCTTGGTGAGATGTCACAGGTTTTAGAGGCCCCTGGGCAGGTTGAGA